>NW_026777728.1:0-120348 GCF_028023285.1 Balaenoptera ricei
GATATTGGGGTTAACAAACATATACTAAGACATATAAAATATATCATCCCCAAAGACCTATGGAATACCAAGAGTGGTCTACTCAACACTTTGTAATAACCTACATGGACAAGGAGTCAAAGATGTATACATATATGTATATGTGTACATGAACAAGATTCTGTACACCTAGAACAAAAGACATTTTTCAATCATATTTGCTCTGATAAAAATTAAAACTTAAGGACACAAACAAGAATTAAGGAGGCTAAAACTTATGGGGGTTTGTCCTGGCACATTCCACTCTAATCTGCAACCTAAAAGCACAACTTGCAGCAAGGTTCTGTTTCCCTAGCAAGCAGAGTTGGCAACGTAGAAATGCTGCCACCCTAAGGCCGTTTCCTCAAACAGCAGCTTTAAATCCACTGCTAATGGTCACTAATATTCACAAGGACTGCAGGGCTGTAAGTGACTCATGCTCTCAAAAACTGTCCTGGGGTAGGGAATGCCCAAAGAAATCCAAACGCGGCAAATTTTTCAAGAAGGCAATTTGAAGTTGTAAGTTTAGCTCAATCTTTAAAAAAAATGAAAAGGACATTGATAAATGCAAAACATCAGGAATTATTAGACGCATACAAGTCCAATCTACACAAAGGTATCACCTCTCACCAGTCAAAATGACCATCAGCAAAATGTCAACAAACGATAGATGTTGAAGAAGTTGTGGAGAATAGCGTAAGCTCTCGGTCTAAGTGGGATGTAAACTGGTAACAGCCAATAATAGGAACAGAATGGCAGTGCGTTTAAAGGTAAAAATTGAGTTACCATATGATCCAGAAGGCCCACTATTGGGCCTGTCACATGTGAAAGGCAGAATCAAAAAGAATCAGGATGGAAAATCGTGTATTGCAGCAGTATTTACAATAGCCAAGACATGGAAGCAAACAAAATGTCCATCAACAGATAAATGGACAAAGAAGAATTGGTATACCTACCGAATGGAATAGTAGCCTCGGAAAAGAAATGAACAATGCCGTTCTCAGGACTACACATGAGCCTAGAAATAATCATATTACGTTAAGTAAGTCAAAAGGGAATGACAAATATCCTATGATATCATTTATACATGTTATCCTAAGATTGCTACCAATGAACATATTTCCACAGAAAAAGACACTCACAGACTTATAAAACAAACTAATGGTTAACCAAAATGAAAGGTGGGAGGACGGATAAATTAGGATTATGGGGCTAACATACATATACTAAGGTATGTTAAATGTATATAAACATATAACATATAAACTATATGCATTATATAATCACCAATCCATATAAAATATATAATGACAAAACACCTACCAAATACCAAGGGAGGTCTACTCAACATTCTGTAATAACATACATGGTAACAGGACCCGAAGATGAACAGACATATGTATGAATCGTTGAGCAGATTCTGTACAGCCAGACAATCACAACACTCTAATCAAATTTACTGCAATAAGAAATAGAAATTAAATTTTAAAAACAAACATAAGTAAGGAGACATAAACTTCTGGGGGCTTGTCCCAGCACATTCCACTCTAATTTACAACCTCGGAACACTACCTCCAAAAAGACTCTGTTGCCCTGGTAACAAGAGTTGAGAACGTAATAATGCTGCCGCCTTGTGGCTGTTTTCCACAACAGCAGCTTTAAACCCAGTGCTAATGGTCGCTTAATAGTCACAAGGACTGCAGGGCTGTAAAGGACACCTGCCCTCAAAAAGTGTCCTGGGATAGGGAATAGGCAAGAAAATTCAACACATGACAAAGTTTTCAAAAAGTCAATATGAAGAGGGAAGTTGTACTCACTCTTTAGAAAAAAAAGGAAAAGAAAAAAAAGGACATGCCTAAAGCTCAGTATAAGTAATTATTAGCCGCATGCAAATCCATCGTCCACAAAGGATTCAGCTCACACCAGTCAAATGACCATCAGCAAAAAGTCTACGAACTATAAATGCTGAAGAGGTTTTAAGGAGCTGTGTACCTTCTAGCTGCTGGTGGGATGTAAAGTGGTAACAGCACTAATGAGAACTGAATGGAGCTGCTTTAAAAGGTAAAAACTGAGCTAGGATATGATGTGGCCGAACCCCTAAATGGGCCTATACCCGAAGAAGACCACAATCGGAAAGGCACAGACAGGCAAACATGCACTGCAGCGATACTGAAATAGCCAAGACATGGAAGCAAAAAAAAGGTCCATAAACAAATGAATGGACAAAGAAGAAGTGGTACATGTACAGAATGGAATATTAGCCACGAAAAATAATAAAAGAATGGCATATGCAGCACCACAGATGAGCCTAGAGATAATCACACAACGTGAAGTAAGTCAGAATGCGAAAGACAAATATCCTACGATATCACTTATGGTATCTGAAAATTCATAAAAATGAACATATATCCATAGAGAAAGACAATCTCAGATTGAGAAGACAAACTTATGGTCAAGCCAATGAAAAGGTGTGAGGAATGGATAAATTAGGATATTGGGATTAACAAACATATACTAAGACATATAAAATATATCATCCCCAAAGACCTATGGAATACCAAGAGTGGTCTACTCAACACTTTGTAATAACCTACATGGAAAAGAACACAAAGATCAATAGATATATGTATATGTGTTCATGAACAAGATTCTGTACACCTAGAACAAAAGACATATTTCAATCAAATTTGCTCTGATAAAAATTAAAACTTAAAGACACAAACAAGAATTAAGGAGGCTAAAACTTATGGGGGTTTGTCCTGGCACATTCCACTCTAATCTGCAACCTAAAAGCACAACTTGCAGCAAGGTTCTCTTTCCCTAGCAAGCAGAGTTGGCAACGTAGAAATGCTGCCACCCTAAGGCCGTTTCCTCAAACAGCAGCTTTAAATCCACTGCTAATGGTCACTAATATTCACAAGGACTGCAGGGCTGTAAATGACTCATGCCCTCAAAAACTGTCCTGGGGTAGGGAATGCCCAAAGAAATCCAAACGCGGCAAATTTTTCAAGAAGGCAATTTGAAGTTGTAAGTTTAGCTCAATCTTTAAAAAAAATGAAAAGGACATTGATAAACGCAAAACATCAGGAATTATTAGACGCATGCAAATCCAATCTACACAAAGGTGTCACCTCTCACCAGTCAAAATGACCATCAGCAAAAAGTCAACAAACGATAGATGTTGAAGAAGTTGTGGAGAATAGCGTAAGCTCTCGGTCTAAGTGGGATGTAAACTGGTAACAAGCATATAATAGGAACAGAATGGCAGTGCGTTTAAAGGTAAAAATTGAGTCACCATATGATCCGGAAGGCCCACTATTGGGCCTGTCACCTGTGAAAGCCAGAATCAAAAAGACGCAGGATGGAAAATCGTGTATTGCAGCAGTATTTACAATAGCCAAGACCTGGAAGCAACAAAAATGTCCATCATCAGATGAATGGACGAAAAAGTGGTCCATGTACACAATGCAATATTAGACACAGAAAAGAATGAAACAATGCTGTTTGCAGCACCATAGATGAGGCTACAGATAATCACACAACTTGAAGTAAGTCAGAAAGCGAGAGACACATATCCTATGATATCACGTATAGGTCTTATCTAAAATGTCATAGGAATGAACCTCTTTCCACAGAGAAGTACACTCACGTGTTCAGAAAACAAGCTTGTGGTTAACCAAATGGAAAGGTGTGAGGAATGTATAATGGAGGATATTGTGTTTAACAGACGTATGCTAATACTTATAAAATATATAATCATCAGACATACCGAATACCAAGAGAGGTCTATACAACATTCTGTAATAACCTATATGGAACAGGATCCAAACATGAAAAGATACATGAATCAATGAAAGACATTCTGTACACCTAGAACAAACACCACATTGCAATCAAATTTGCTCTGAGAAAAATGAAAATTCAACTGAGAATACCAACAACAAATAAGTAGACATAGTTTTCGGGGGTTTATCCTGGCACATTCCACTCTACTCTACAACCTACAAACAGGACTTCCAGGAAGGCTCTGCTGCCCTAGTAACCAGAGTGGGGAATATAGAAATGCTGCCCCCTTTTGGCCGTTGCCTGCAACAGCAGCTTTAAACGCAGAACTAATGGTCATGTGATATTCACAATTACTACAGGGCTGTAAACGACACCTGCCCTCAAAAAATGTCCTGGGGCAGGTAATGGCCACAGGAATTCAGAACATGGCACATTTTTCAAGGAAACAATTTGAAGAGGTAAGTTTCTCTGTTTCACCTAAAAAAAAGAAAGAAAACGGACGTAGATGAAAGCTCAATATCAGGAATTATTAGACGCATACAAATCCAAACTACAAAAAGGTATCACCTCCCAACACTCAACATGCCATCAGTAAAAAGTCTACAAACAATAAATGCTGAAGGGGTTTGAGAGATCTGTGTACCCTGTAGTTGCTGGTGGGATGTAAACTGGTAACAGCCAGTAGTGAGAACAGAATGGAGGTGCGTTGAAAGGTAAAAATTGAACTACCATATGATCTAGTAGGCCCACTGCTGGGCCTAACCCCTGAGAAGACCAGAATCCAAAAGACACAGGCTGGCAATCCTGCACTGCATCAATATTTAGCATAGCCAAGACTTGGAAGTCACCAAAATGTCCATCAACAGATGAATGCACAAAGAAGAAGTGGTCCGTATACACAATGGAATATTCGCCATGGAAAAGGATGAAACACTGCTCTTTGCAGCACCATAGATGAGCCTAGAGATAATCACAGAACATGAGGTAAGTCGGAAAGCAGACGACAAATAACCTGTGATATCACTCCTAGCTGTTACCTAACAACTGACACGTATGCACATATTTCCACAGAGAAAGACTCTCACAGACTTAGAAAACAAACTATGGTTATCTAAAAGGAAAGGTGGGAGGAATGGATACATTAAGATTAGGGTTACCATACGTATACAAATACATATTAAACACATGTATCAAAAAGACCGACCATAGATTGGTCCTCCATGTCTCTCAGAGGAAGGCGAAGGATGAGCGTGGCTCCTGAGTCATCTAGCTGAGCTGTCATCGTGCAAACTGATGTCCAAGAGCCCAGGCAAGAGAGGAGGCAGCCTTGACCAGAGCTTTTCTCAACCGCCAAAGAATTATATTTATAACAGCTTTTGAATGGTGTATTTATAAATCGGTGGAAGTGGAGAGAATATTTTATGGAACATAAATTTATTCATGAGTAAAATATATTAGCCAGGCTAGGAAATGCTAGATTGTTCAGAGACGTTTTAGTCTGGCCCAAGAAACCCAATATCTCGAAGAAATTGGTTTTTTTCTCCAAGTACACAAGACAATACGTATCGATGCCAAACTGACATTGTCATTGTTATTGATAATAATAGCACAGGACATTGTTATTGATAATAATAGCACAGATCTCAGCTCATCAGCTAGCATGTTCTTGTGTTCTGCTCTTATTGGGTTTACTTGTTAGTGAGTTTGTTTATCTTTGCTGAGTGTTAATGTACTATTTTCTCTTTCTGAAAGGATTTTTAATTTTTTAATCTTTTAAAACTAAATTATTGTACTACTTCTGGACCAAATATTTTGAAAAACTTAGAGTTCCAACAGCCCCATGTCCACAGAACAATGATTTTGATGTCTTAGCTTGTGTAAGAACACTCCCACAAGTTAACCATTTCATTTCGCCGAAACAATCATACCACATTCAGTTGATAATATCCTTCTCTCCCAAATTTACTTGTACTTCAAATAAAACAGAAAAAACAAACAAAAAAAAAAAGACCGACCATATACCAAGGGAGGTCTACTGAACGCTCTGTAATAATTTACACGGGGGCTTGCCTGGTGGCACCGTGGTTAAGAATCCGCCTGCCAATGCAGGGGACACAGGTTCGATCCCTGGTTCAGGAAGATCCCACATGCTGCAGAGCAACAAAGCTCGTGCACCACAACTAATGATCCTACGCTCTGGAGCCCACGAACCATAACCACTGAGCCCAGGCACCACAACTACTGAAGCCCGCACGCCTAGAGCCCGTACTCCGCAACAAGAGAAGCCACTGCAGTGAGAAGCCCGTGCACCGCAACGGAGAGTAGCCCCCGCTCACCGCAACTGGAGAAAGCCCACATGCAGCAACGAAGATCCAACTCTGCCCAAAATAAATAAATAAATAAATAAAATTTACCAAAAAAATACTAGTAATTTACATGGGAAGAGGATCTGTACATGAATAGATATATATAATGTTCAATTGAACCTGATTGTGTACACCCAGAACAAACACTATTCTACTCATTACCCCAATTTAAAAAATTAAAACCACGAACGACAATTAATGAGACATAAAGTTATTGGGGCTTTCCCTGGCATATCCCATTCTAATTTACAACCTAGGAACACGACTTTCAGGAAGGCTCTGCTGCCCTAGTAACCAGATTTGGGAATGGAGAAATGCTGCCGCCTTGTGGCCGTCTCCCACAATAGCAGCTTTAAACACAGGGCTAACGGTCACTTGAGATTCACGGTAATTGTAGGGCCGTAAATGACACGTGTCCTCAAAAAATGTCCTGGGGTAGGTAATGGCCAAAAAAGTTCACAACACGGAAAATTTCTCAAGAAGACAGTTTGAAGAGGTAAGTGTTCCTCACTCTGTTGTTTTAAAAAAAGAAGAACATGGATAAAAGCTCCATATCAGGAATTATTGGTTGGATGCAAATCCAAACTACAAAAAGATGTCGCCACCCAATATTCAAAATGCCATCCGTAAAAAGTCTACAAACAATGAATGCTGACGGGTTGGAGGAGAAATGCATACCCACTATGCTGTTGGTTGGATGTAAAGTGCTAACAGCTAATCAGGAGAACAGAATGGAGCTGCGTTTAAAAGGTAAAAATTGAGCTACCATATGATGCGGCCGATCCCCTAATGGGCCTATACCCTAAGAAGACCAGAATCGGAAAGGCACAGACAGGCAAACATGCACTGCAGCAATATTGAAATAGCCAAGACATGGAAGCAAAAAAAAGCTCCATAAACAAATGAATGGACAAAGACAAAGTGGTACATGTACAGAATGGAATATTAGCCATGAAAAAAAATAAAAGAATGGCATATGCAGCACCACAGATGAGCCTAGAGATAATCACACAACGTGAAGTAAGTCAGAATGCGAAAGACAAATGTCCTATGATATCACTTATGGTATCTGAAAATTCATAAAAATGAACATATATCCATAGAGAAAGACAATCTCAGATTGAGAAGACAAACTTATGGTTAAGCCGATGAAAAGGTGTGAGGAATGGATAAATTAGGATATTGGGGTTAACAAACATATACTAAGACATATAAAATATATCATCCCCAAAGACCTATGGAATACCAAGAGTGGTCTACTCAACACTTTGTAATAACCTACATGGACAAGGAGTCAAAGATGTATACATATATGTATATGTGTACATGAACAAGATTCTGTACACCTAGAACAAAAGACATTTTTCAATCATATTTGCTCTGATAAAAATTAAAACTTAAGGACACAAACAAGAATTAAGGAGGCTAAAACTTATGGGGGTTTGTCCTGGCACATTCCACTCTAATCTGCAACCTAAAAGCACAACTTGCAGCAAGGTTCTCTTTCCCTAGCAAGCAGAGTTGGCAACGTAGAAATGCTGCCACCCTAAGGCCGTTTCCTCAAACAGCAGCTTTAAATCCACTGCTAATGGTCACTAATATTCACAAGGACTGCAGGGCTGTAAGTGACTCATGCTCTCAAAAACTGTCCTGGGGTAGGGAATGCCCAAAGAAATCCAAACGCGGCAAATTTTTCAAGAAGGCAATTTGAAGTTGTAAGTTTAGCTCAATCTTTAAAAAAAATGAAAAGGACATTGATAAATGCAAAACATCAGGAATTATTAGACGCATACAAGTCCAATCTACACAAAGGTATCACCTCTCACCAGTCAAAATGACCATCAGCAAAATGTCAACAAACGATAGATGTTGAAGAAGTTGTGGAGAATAGCGTAAGCTCTCGGTCTAAGTGGGATGTAAACTGGTAACAGCCAATAATAGGAACAGAATGGCAGTGCGTTTAAAGGTAAAAATTGAGTTACCATATGATCCAGAAGGCCCACTATTGGGCCTGTCACATGTGAAAGGCAGAATCAAAAAGAATCAGGATGGAAAATCGTGTATTGCAGCAGTATTTACAATAGCCAAGACATGGAAGCAAACAAAATGTCCATCAACAGATAAATGGACAAAGAAGAATTGGTATACCTACCGAATGGAATAGTAGCCTCGGAAAAGAAATGAACAATGCCGTTCTCAGGACTACACATGAGCCTAGAAATAATCATATTACGTTAAGTAAGTCAAAAGGGAATGACAAATATCCTATGATATCATTTATACATGTTATCCTAAGATTGCTACCAATGAACATATTTCCACAGAAAAAGACACTCACAGACTTATAAAACAAACTAATGGTTAACCAAAATGAAAGGTGGGAGGACGGATAAATTAGGATTATGGGGCTAACATACATATACTAAGGTATGTTAAATGTATATAAACATATAACATATAAACTATATGCATTATATAATCACCAATCCATATAAAATATATAATGACAAAACACCTACCAAATACCAAGGGAGGTCTACTCAACATTCTGTAATAACATACATGGTAACAGGACCCGAAGATGAACAGACATATGTATGAATCGTTGAGCAGATTCTGTACAGCCAGACAATCACAACACTCTAATCAAATTTACTGCAATAAGAAATAGAAATTAAATTTTAAAAACAAACATAAGTAAGGAGACATAAACTTCTGGGGGCTTGTCCCAGCACATTCCACTCTAATTTACAACCTCGGAACACTACCTCCAAAAAGACTCTGTTGCCCTGGTAACAAGAGTTGAGAACGTAATAATGCTGCCGCCTTGTGGCTGTTTTCCACAACAGCAGCTTTAAACCCAGTGCTAATGGTCGCTTAATAGTCACAAGGACTGCAGGGCTGTAAAGGACACCTGCCCTCAAAAAGTGTCCTGGGATAGGGAATAGGCAAGAAAATTCAACACATGACAAAGTTTTCAAAAAGTCAATATGAAGAGGGAAGTTGTACTCACTCTTTAAAAAAAAAAGGAAAAGAAAAAAAAGGACATGCCTAAAGCTCAGTATAAGTAATTATTAGCCGCATGCAAATCCATCGTCCACAAAGGATTCAGCTCACACCAGTCAAATGACCATCAGCAAAAAGTCTACGAACTATAAATGCTGAAGAGGTTTTAAGGAGCTGTGTACCTTCTAGCTGCTGGTGGGATGTAAAGTGGTAACAGCACTAATGAGAACTGAATGGAGCTGCTTTAAAAGGTAAAAACCGAGCTAGGATATGATGTGGCCGAACCCCTAAATGGGCCTATACCCGAAGAAGACCACAATCGGAAAGGCACAGACAGGCAAACATGCACTGCAGCGATACTGAAATAGCCAAGACATGGAAGCAAAAAAAAGGTCCATAAACAAATGAATGGACAAAGAAGAAGTGGTACATGTACAGAATGGAATATTAGCCACGAAAAATAATAAAAGAATGGCATATGCAGCACCACAGATGAGCCTAGAGATAATCACACAACGTGAAGTAAGTCAGAATGCGAAAGACAAATATCCTACGATATCACTTATGGTATCTGAAAATTCATAAAAATGAACATATATCCATAGAGAAAGACAATCTCAGATTGAGAAGACAAACTTATGGTCAAGCCAATGAAAAGGTGTGAGGAATGGATAAATTAGGATATTGGGATTAACAAACATATACTAAGACATATAAAATATATCATCCCCAAAGACCTATGGAATACCAAGAGTGGTCTACTCAACACTTTGTAAAAACCTACATGGAAAAGAACACAAAGATCAATAGATATATGTATATGTGTTCATGAACAAGATTCTGTACACCTAGAACAAAAGACATATTTCAATCAAATTTGCTCTGATAAAAATTAAAACTTAAAGACACAAACAAGAATTAAGGAGGCTAAAACTTATGGGGGTTTGTCCTGGCACATTCCACTCTAATCTGCAACCTAAAAGCACAACCTGCAGCAAGGTTCTCTTTCCCTAGCAAGCAGAGTTGGCAACGTAGAAATGCTGCCACCCTAAGGCCGTTTCCTCAAACAGCAGCTTTAAATCCACTGCTAATGGTCACTAATATTCACAAGGACTGCAGGGCTGTAAATGACTCATGCCCTCAAAAACTGTCCTGGGGTAGGGAATGCCCAAAGAAATCCAAACGCGGCAAGTTTTTCAAGAAGGCAATTTGAAGTTGTAAGTTTAGCTCAATCTTTAAAAAAAATGAAAAGGACATTGATAAACGCAAAACATCAGGAATTATTAGACGCATGCAAATCCAATCTACACAAAGGTGTCACCTCTCACCAGTCAAAATGACCATCAGCAAAAAGTCAACAAACGATAGATGTTGAAGAAGTTGTGGAGAATAGCGTAAGCTCTCGGTCTAAGTGGGATGTAAACTGGTAACAAGCATATAATAGGAACAGAATGGCAGTGCGTTTAAAGGTAAAAATTGAGTCACCATATGATCCGGAAGGCCCACTATTGGGCCTGTCACCTGTGAAAGCCAGAATCAAAAAGACGCAGGATGGAAAATCGTGTATTGCAGCAGTATTTACAATAGCCAAGACCTGGAAGCAACAAAAATGTCCATCATCAGATGAATGGACGAAAAAGTGGTCCATGTACACAATGCAATATTAGACACAGAAAAGAATGAAACAATGCTGTTTGCAGCACCATAGATGAGGCTACAGATAATCACACAACTTGAAGTAAGTCAGAAAGCGAGAGACACATATCCTATGATATCACGTATAGGTCTTATCTAAAATGTCATAGGAATGAACCTCTTTCCACAGAGAAGTACACTCACGTGTTCAGAAAACAAGCTTGTGGTTAACCAAATGGAAAGGTGTGAGGAATGTATAATGGAGGATATTGTGTTTAACAGACGTATGCTAATACTTATAAAATATATAATCATCAGACATACCGAATACCAAGAGAGGTCTATACAACATTCTGTAATAACCTATATGGAACAGGATCCAAACATGAAAAGATACATGAATCAATGAAAGACATTCTGTACACCTAGAACAAACACCACATTGCAATCAAATTTGCTCTGAGAAAAATGAAAATTCAACTGAGAATACCAACAACAAATAAGTAGACATAGTTTTCGGGGGTTTATCCTGGCACATTCCACTCTACTCTACAACCTACAAACAGGACTTCCAGGAAGGCTCTGCTGCCCTAGTAACCAGAGTGGGGAATATAGAAATGCTGCCCCCTTTTGGCCGTTGCCTGCAACAGCAGCTTTAAACGCAGAACTAATGGTCATGTGATATTCACAATTACTACAGGGCTGTAAACGACACCTGCCCTCAAAAAATGTCCTGGGGCAGGTAATGGCCACAGGAATTCAGAACATGGCACATTTTTCAAGGAAACAATTTGAAGAGGTAAGTTTCTCTGTTTCACCTAAAAAAAAGAAAGAAAACGGACGTAGATGAAAGCTCAATATCAGGAATTATTAGACGCATACAAATCCAAACTACAAAAAGGTATCACCTCCCAACACTCAAAATGCCATCAGTAAAAAGTCTACAAACAATAAATGCTGAAGGGGTTTGAGAGATCTGTGTACCCTGTAGTTGCTGGTGGGATGTAAACTGGTAACAGCCAGTAGTGAGAACAGAATGGAGGTGCGTTGAAAGGTAAAAATTGAACTACCATATGATCTAGTAGGCCCACTGCTGGGCCTAACCCCTGAGAAGACCAGAATCCAAAAGACACAGGCTGGCAATCCTGCACTGCATCAATATTTAGCATAGCCAAGACTTGGAAGTCACCAAAATGTCCATCAACAGATGAATGCACAAAGAAGAAGTGGTCCGTATACACAATGGAATATTCGCCATGGAAAAGGATGAAACACTGCTCTTTGCAGCACCATAGATGAGCCTAGAGATAATCACAGAACATGAGGTAAGTCGGAAAGCAGACGACAAATAACCTGTGATATCACTCCTAGCTGTTACCTAACAACTGACACGTATGCACATATTTCCACAGAGAAAGACTCTCACAGACTTAGAAAACAAACTATGGTTATCTAAAAGGAAAGGTGGGAGGAATGGATACATTAAGATTAGGGTTACCATACGTATACAAATACATATTAAACACATGTATCAAAAAGACCGACCATAGATTGGTCCTCCATGTCTCTCAGAGGAAGGCGAAGGATGAGCGTGGCTCCTGAGTCATCTAGCTGAGCTGTCATCGTGCAAACTGATGTCCAAGAGCCCAGGCAAGAGAGGAGGCAGCCTTGACCAGAGCTTTTCTCAACCGCCAAAGAATTATATTTATAACAGCTTTTGAATGGTGTATTTATAAATCGGTGGAAGTGGAGAGAATATTTTATGGAACATAAATTTATTCATGAGTAAAATATATTAGCCAGGCTAGGAAATGCTAGATTGTTCAGAGACGTTTTAGTCTGGCCCAAGAAACCCAATATCTCGAAGAAATTGGTTTTTTTCTCCAAGTACACAAGACAATACGTATCGATGCCAAACTGACATTGTCATTGTTATTGATAATAATAGCACAGGACATTGTTATTGATAATAATAGCACAGATCTCAGCTCATCAGCTAGCATGTTCTTGTGTTCTGCTCTTATTGGGTTTACTTGTTAGTGAGTTTGTTTATCTTTGCTGAGTGTTAATGTACTATTTTCTCTTTCTGAAAGGATTTTTAATTTTTTAATCTTTTAAAACTAAATTATTGTACTACTTCTGGACCAAATATTTTGAAAAACTTAGAGTTCCAACAGCCCCATGTCCACAGAACAATGATTTTGATGTCTTAGCTTGTGTAAGAACACTCCCACAAGTTAACCATTTCATTTCGCCGAAACAATCATACCACATTCAGTTGATAATATCCTTCTCTCCCAAATTTACTTGTACTTCAAATAAAACAGAAAAAACAAACAAAAAAAAAAAGACCGACCATATACCAAGGGAGGTCTACTGAACGCTCTGTAATAATTTACACGGGGGCTTGCCTGGTGGCACCGTGGTTAAGAATCCGCCTGCCAATGCAGGGGACACAGGTTCGATCCCTGGTTCAGGAAGATCCCACATGCTGCAGAGCAACTAAGCTCGTGCACCACAACTAATGATCCTACGCTCTGGAGCCCACGAGCCATAACCACTGAGCCCAGGCACCACAACTACTGAAGCCCGCACGCCTAGAGCCCGTACTCCGCAACAAGAGAAGCCACTGCAGTGAGAAGCCCGTGCACCGCAACGGAGAGTGGCCCCCGCTCACCGCAACTGGAGAAAGCCCACATGCAGCAACGAAGATCCAACTCTGCCAAAAATAAATAAATAAATAAATAAAATTTACCAAAAAAATACTAGTAATTTACATGGGAAGAGGATCTGTACATGAATAGATATATATAATGTTCAATTGAACCTGATTGTGTACACCCAGAACAAACACTATTCTACTCATTACCCCAATTTAAAAAATTAAAACCACGAACGACAATTAATGAGACATAAAGTTATTGGGGCTTTCCCTGGCATATCCCATTCTAATTTACAACCTAGGAACACGACTTTCAGGAAGGCTCTGCTGCCCTAGTAACCAGATTTGGGAATGGAGAAATGCTGCCGCCTTGTGGCCGTCTCCCACAATAGCAGCTTTAAACACAGGGCTAACGGTCACTTGAGATTCACGGTAATTGTAGGGCCGTAAATGACACGTGTCCTCAAAAAATGTCCTGGGGTAGGTAATGGCCAAGAAAGTTCACAACACGGAAAATTTCTCAAGAAGACAGTTTGAAGAGGTAAGTGTTCCTCACTCTGTTGTTTTAAAAAAAGAAGAACATGGATAAAAGCTCCATATCAGGAATTATTGGTTGGATGCAAATCCAAACTACAAAAAGATGTCGCCACCCAATATTCAAAATGCCATCCGTAAAAAGTCTACAAACAATGAATGCTGACGGGTTGGAGGAGAAATGCATACCCACTATGCTGTTGGTTGGATGTAAAGTGGTAACAGCTAATCAGGAGAACAGAATGGAGCTGCGTTTAAAAGGTAAAAATTGAGCTACCATATGATGCGGCCGATCCCCTAATGGGCCTATACCCTAAGAAGACCAGAATCGGAAAGGCACAGACAGGCAAACATGCACTGCAGCAATATTGAAATAGCCAAGACATGGAAGCAAAAAAAAGCTCCATAAACAAATGAATGGACAAAGACAAAGTGGTACATGTACAGAATGGAATATTAGCCGTGAAAAAAAATAAAAGAATGGCATATGCAGCACCACAGATGAGCCTAGAGATAATCACACAACGTGAAGTAAGTCAGAATGCGAAAGACAAATGTCCTATGATATCACTTATGGTATCTGAAAATTCATAAAAATGAACATATATCCATAGAGAAAGACAATCTCAGATTGAGAAGACAAACTTATGGTTAAGCCGATGAAAAGGTGTGAGGAATGGATAAATTAGGATATTGGGGTTAACAAACATATACTAAGACATATAAAATATATCATCCCCAAAGACCTATGGAATACCAAGAGTGGTCTACTCAACACTTTGTAATAACCTACATGGACAAGGAGTCAAAGATGTATACATATATGTATATGTGTACATGAACAAGATTCTGTACACCTAGAACAAAAGACATTTTTCAATCATATTTGCTCTGATAAAAATTAAAACTTAAGGACACAAACAAGAATTAAGGAGGCTAAAACTTATGGGGGTTTGTCCTGGCACATTCCACTCTAATCTGCAACCTAAAAGCACAACTTGCAGCAAGGTTCTGTTTCCCTAGCAAGCAGAGTTGGCAACGTAGAAATGCTGCCACCCTAAGGCCGTTTCCTCAAACAGCAGCTTTAAATCCACTGCTAATGGTCACTAATATTCACAAGGACTGCAGGGCTGTAAGTGACTCATGCTCTCAAAAACTGTCCTGGGGTAGGGAATGCCCAAAGAAATCCAAACGCGGCAAATTTTTCAAGAAGGCAATTTGAAGTTGTAAGTTTAGCTCAATCTTTAAAAAAAATGAAAAGGACATTGATAAATGCAAAACATCAGGAATTATTAGACGCATACAAGTCCAATCTACACAAAGGTATCACCTCTCACCAGTCAAAATGACCATCAGCAAAATGTCAACAAACGATAGATGTTGAAGAAGTTGTGGAGAATAGCGTAAGCTCTCGGTCTAAGTGGGATGTAAACTGGTAACAGCCAATAATAGGAACAGAATGGCAGTGCGTTTAAAGGTAAAAATTGAGTTACCATATGATCCAGAAGGCCCACTATTGGGCCTGTCACATGTGAAAGGCAGAATCAAAAAGAATCAGGATGGAAAATCGTGTATTGCAGCAGTATTTACAATAGCCAAGACATGGAAGCAAACAAAATGTCCATCAACAGATAAATGGACAAAGAAGAATTGGTATACCTACCGAATGGAATAGTAGCCTCGGAAAAGAAATGAACAATGCCGTTCTCAGGACTACACATGAGCCTAGAAATAATCATATTACGTTAAGTAAGTCAAAAGGGAATGACAAATATCCTATGATATCATTTATACATGTTATCCTAAGATTGCTACCAATGAACATATTTCCACAGAAAAAGACACTCACAGACTTATAAAACAAACTAATGGTTAACCAAAATGAAAGGTGGGAGGACGGATAAATTAGGATTATGGGGCTAACATACATATACTAAGGTATGTTAAATGTATATAAACATATAACATATAAACTATATGCATTATATAATCACCAATCCATATAAAATATATAATGACAAAACACCTACCAAATACCAAGGGAGGTCTACTCAACATTCTGTAATAACGTACATGGTAACAGGACCCGAAGATGAACAGACATATGTATGAATCGTTGAGCAGATTCTGTACAGCCAGACAATCACAACACTCTAATCAAATTTACTGCAATAAGAAATAGAAATTAAATTTTAAAAACAAACATAAGTAAGGAGACATAAACTTCTGGGGGCTTGTCCCAGCACATTCCACTCTAATTTACAACCTCGGAACACTACCTCCAAAAAGACTCTGTTGCCCTGGTAACAAGAGTTGAGAACGTAATAATGCTGCCGCCTTGTGGCTGTTTTCCACAACAGCAGCTTTAAACCCAGTGCTAATGGTCGCTTAATAGTCACAAGGACTGCAGGGCTGTAAAGGACACCTGCCCTCAAAAAGTGTCCTGGGATAGGGAATAGGCAAGAAAATTCAACACATGACAAAGTTTTCAAAAAGTCAATATGAAGAGGGAAGTTGTACTCACTCTTTAAAAAAAAAAGGAAAAGAAAAAAAAGGACATGCCTAAAGCTCAGTATAAGTAATTATTAGCCGCATGCAAATCCATCGTCCACAAAGGATTCAGCTCACACCAGTCAAATGACCATCAGCAAAAAGTCTACGAACTATAAATGCTGAAGAGGTTTTAAGGAGCTGTGTACCTTCTAGCTGCTGGTGGGATGTAAAGTGGTAACAGCACTAATGAGAACTGAATGGAGCTGCTTTAAAAGGTAAAAACTGAGCTAGGATATGATGTGGCCGAACCCCTAAATGGGCCTATACCCGAAGAAGACCACAATCGGAAAGGCACAGACAGGCAAACATGCACTGCAGCGATACTGAAATAGCCAAGACATGGAAGCAAAAAAAAGGTCCATAAACAAATGAATGGACAAAGAAGAAGTGGTACATGTACAGAATGGAATATTAGCCACGAAAAATAATAAAAGAATGGCATATGCAGCACCACAGATGAGCCTAGAGATAATCACACAACGTGAAGTAAGTCAGAATGCGAAAGACAAATGTCCTATGATATCACTTATGGTATCTGAAAATTCATAAAAATGAACATATATCCATAGAGAAAGACAATCTCAGATTGAGAAAACAAACTTATGGTTAAGCCGATGAAAAGGTGTGAGGAATGGATAAATTAGGATATTGGGGTTAACAAACATATACTAAGACATATAAAATATATCATCCCCAAAGACCTATGGAATACCAAGAGTGGTCTACTCAACACTTTGTAATAACCTACATGGACAAGGAGTCAAAGATGTATACATATATGTATATGTGTACATGAACAAGATTCTGTACACCTAGAACAAAAGACATTTTTCAATCATATTTGCTCTGATAAAAATTAAAACTTAAGGACACAAACAAGAATTAAGGAGGCTAAAACTTATGGGGGTTTGTCCTGGCACATTCCACTCTAATCTGCAACCTAAAAGCACAACTTGCAGCAAGGTTCTCTTTCCCTAGCAAGCAGAGTTGGCAACGTAGAAATGCTGCCACCCTAAGGCCGTTTCCTCAAACAGCAGCTTTAAATCCACTGCTAATGGTCACTAATATTCACAAGGACTGCAGGGCTGTAAGTGACTCATGCTCTCAAAAACTGTCCTGGGGTAGGGAATGCCCAAAGAAATCCAAACGCGGCAAATTTTTCAAGAAGGCAATTTGAAGTTGTAAGTTTAGCTCAATCTTTAAAAAAAATGAAAAGGACATTGATAAATGCAAAACATCAGGAATTATTAGACGCATACAAGTCCAATCTACACAAAGGTATCACCTCTCACCAGTCAAAATGACCATCAGCAAAATGTCAACAAACGATAGATGTTGAAGAAGTTGTGGAGAATAGCGTAAGCTCTCGGTCTAAGTGGGATGTAAACTGGTAACAGCCAATAATAGGAACAGAATGGCAGTGCGTTTAAAGGTAAAAATTGAGTTACCATATGATCCAGAAGGCCCACTATTGGGCCTGTCACATGTGAAAGGCAGAATCAAAAAGAATCAGGATGGAAAATCGTGTATTGCAGCAGTATTTACAATAGCCAAGACATGGAAGCAAACAAAATGTCCATCAACAGATAAATGGACAAAGAAGAATTGGTATACCTACCGAATGGAATAGTAGCCTCGGAAAAGAAATGAACAATGCCGTTCTCAGGACTACACATGAGCCTAGAAATAATCATATTACGTTAAGTAAGTCAAAAGGGAATGACAAATATCCTATGATATCATTTATACATGTTATCCTAAGATTGCTACCAATGAACATATTTCCACAGAAAAAGACACTCACAGACTTATAAAACAAACTAATGGTTAACCAAAATGAAAGGTGGGAGGACGGATAAATTAGGATTATGGGGCTAACATACATATACTAAGGTATGTTAAATGTATATAAACATATAACATATAAACTATATGCATTATATAATCACCAATCCATATAAAATATATAATGACAAAACACCTACCAAATACCAAGGGAGGTCTACTCAACATTCTGTAATAACATACATGGTAACAGGACCCGAAGATGAACAGACATATGTATGAATCGTTGAGCAGATTCTGTACAGCCAGACAATCACAACACTCTAATCAAATTTACTGCAATAAGAAATAGAAATTAAATTTTAAAAACAAACATAAGTAAGGAGACATAAACTTCTGGGGGCTTGTCCCAGCACATTCCACTCTAATTTACAACCTCGGAACACTACCTCCAAAAAGACTCTGTTGCCCTGGTAACAAGAGTTGAGAACGTAATAATGCTGCCGCCTTGTGGCTGTTTTCCACAACAGCAGCTTTAAACCCAGTGCTAATGGTCGCTTAATAGTCACAAGGACTGCAGGGCTGTAAAGGACACCTGCCCTCAAAAAGTGTCCTGGGATAGGGAATAGGCAAGAAAATTCAACACATGACAAAGTTTTCAAAAAGTCAATATGAAGAGGGAAGTTGTACTCACTCTTTAAAAAAAAAAGGAAAAGAAAAAAAAGGACATGCCTAAAGCTCAGTATAAGTAATTATTAGCCGCATGCAAATCCATCGTCCACAAAGGATTCAGCTCACACCAGTCAAATGACCATCAGCAAAAAGTCTACGAACTATAAATGCTGAAGAGGTTTTAAGGAGCTGTGTACCTTCTAGCTGCTGGTGGGATGTAAAGTGGTAACAGCACTAATGAGAACTGAATGGAGCTGCTTTAAAAGGTAAAAACCGAGCTAGGATATGATGTGGCCGAACCCCTAAATGGGCCTATACCCGAAGAAGACCACAATCGGAAAGGCACAGACAGGCAAACATGCACTGCAGCGATACTGAAATAGCCAAGACATGGAAGCAAAAAAAAGGTCAATAAACAAATGAATGGACAAAGAAGAAGTGGTACATGTACAGAATGGAATATTAGCCACGAAAAATAATAAAAGAATGGCATATGCAGCACCACAGATGAGCCTAGAGATAATCACACAACGTGAAGTAAGTCAGAATGCGAAAGACAAATATCCTACGATATCACTTATGGTATCTGAAAATTCATAAAAATGAACATATATCCATAGAGAAAGACAATCTCAGATTGAGAAGACAAACTTATGGTCAAGCCAATGAAAAGGTGTGAGGAATGGATAAATTAGGATATTGGGATTAACAAACATATACTAAGACATATAAAATATATCATCCCCAAAGACCTATGGAATACCAAGAGTGGTCTACTCAACACTTTGTAAAAACCTACATGGAAAAGAACACAAAGATCAATAGATATATGTATATGTGTTCATGAACAAGATTCTGTACACCTAGAACAAAAGACATATTTCAATCAAATTTGCTCTGATAAAAATTAAAACTTAAAGACACAAACAAGAATTAAGGAGGCTAAAACTTATGGGGGTTTGTCCTGGCACATTCCACTCTAATCTGCAACCTAAAAGCACAACCTGCAGCAAGGTTCTCTTTCCCTAGCAAGCAGAGTTGGCAACGTAGAAATGCTGCCACCCTAAGGCCGTTTCCTCAAACAGCAGCTTTAAATCCACTGCTAATGGTCACTAATATTCACAAGGACTGCAGGGCTGTAAATGACTCATGCCCTCAAAAACTGTCCTGGGGTAGGGAATGCCCAAAGAAATCCAAACGCGGCAAGTTTTTCAAGAAGGCAATTTGAAGTTGTAAGTTTAGCTCAATCTTTAAAAAAAATGAAAAGGACATTGATAAACGCAAAACATCAGGAATTATTAGACGCATGCAAATCCAATCTACACAAAGGTGTCACCTCTCACCAGTCAAAATGACCATCAGCAAAAAGTCAACAAACGATAGATGTTGAAGAAGTTGTGGAGAATAGCGTAAGCTCTCGGTCTAAGTGGGATGTAAACTG
Source organism: Balaenoptera ricei (assembly GCF_028023285.1). Taxonomy (NCBI): domain Eukaryota; kingdom Metazoa; phylum Chordata; class Mammalia; order Artiodactyla; family Balaenopteridae; genus Balaenoptera; species Balaenoptera ricei. Next base: position 20,459 of record NW_026777728.1, read on the forward strand.
GTAACAAGCATATAATAGGAACAGAATGGCAGTGCGTTTAAAGGTAAAAATTGAGTCACCATATGATCCGGAAGGCCCACTATTGGGCCTGTCACCTGTGAAAGCCAGAATCAAAAAGACGCAGGATGGAAAATCGTGTATTGCAGCAGTATTTACAATAGCCAAGACCTGGAAGCAACAAAAATGTCCATCATCAGATGAATGGACGAAAAAGTGGTCCATGTACACAATGCAATATTAGACACAGAAAAGAATGAAACAATGCTGTTTGCAGCACCATAGATGAGGCTACAGATAATCACACAACTTGAAGTAAGTCAGAAAGCGAGAGACACATATCCTATGATATCACGTATAGGTCTTATCTAAAATGTCATAGGAATGAACCTCTTTCCACAGAGAAGTACACTCACGTGTTCAGAAAACAAGCTTGTGGTTAACCAAATGGAAAGGTGTGAGGAATGTATAATGGAGGATATTGTGTTTAACAGACGTATGCTAATACTTATAAAATATATAATCATCAGACATACCGAATACCAAGAGAGGTCTATACAACATTCTGTAATAACCTATATGGAACAGGATCCAAACATGAAAAGATACATGAATCAATGAAAGACATTCTGTACACCTAGAACAAACACCACATTGCAATCAAATTTGCTCTGAGAAAAATGAAAATTCAACTGAGAATACCAACAACAAATAAGTAGACATAGTTTTCGGGGGTTTATCCTGGCACATTCCACTCTACTCTACAACCTACAAACAGGACTTCCAGGAAGGCTCTGCTGCCCTAGTAACCAGAGTGGGGAATATAGAAATGCTGCCCCCTTTTGGCCGTTGCCTGCAACAGCAGCTTTAAACGCAGAACTAATGGTCATGTGATATTCACAATTACTACAGGGCTGTAAACGACACCTGCCCTCAAAAAATGTCCTGGGGCAGGTAATGGCCACAGGAATTCAGAACATGGCACATTTTTCAAGGAAACAATTTGAAGAGGTAAGTTTCTCTGTTTCACCTAAAAAAAAGAAAGAAAACGGACGTAGATGAAAGCTCAATATCAGGAATTATTAGACGCATACAAATCCAAACTACAAAAAGGTATCACCTCCCAACACTCAAAATGCCATCAGTAAAAAGTCTACAAACAATAAATGCTGAAGGGGTTTGAGAGATCTGTGTACCCTGTAGTTGCTGGTGGGATGTAAACTGGTAACAGCCAGTAGTGAGAACAGAATGGAGGTGCGTTGAAAGGTAAAAATTGAACTACCATATGATCTAGTAGGCCCACTGCTGGGCCTAACCCCTGAGAAGACCAGAATCCAAAAGACACAGGCTGGCAATCCTGCACTGCATCAATATTTAGCATAGCCAAGACTTGGAAGTCACCAAAATGTCCATCAACAGATGAATGCACAAAGAAGAAGTGGTCCGTATACACAATGGAATATTCGCCATGGAAAAGGATGAAACACTGCTCTTTGCAGCACCATAGATGAGCCTAGAGATAATCACAGAACATGAGGTAAGTCGGAAAGCAGACGACAAATAACCTGTGATATCACTCCTAGCTGTTACCTAACAACTGACACGTATGCACATATTTCCACAGAGAAAGACTCTCACAGACTTAGAAAACAAACTATGGTTATCTAAAAGGAAAGGTGGGAGGAATGGATACATTAAGATTAGGGTTACCATACGTATACAAATACATATTAAACACATGTATCAAAAAGACCGACCATAGATTGGTCCTCCATGTCTCTCAGAGGAAGGCGAAGGATGAGCGTGGCTCCTGAGTCATCTAGCTGAGCTGTCATCGTGCAAACTGATGTCCAAGAGCCCAGGCAAGAGAGGAGGCAGCCTTGACCAGAGCTTTTCTCAACCGCCAAAGAATTATATTTATAACAGCTTTTGAATGGTGTATTTATAAATCGGTGGAAGTGGAGAGAATATTTTATGGAACATAAATTTATTCATGAGTAAAATATATTAGCCAGGCTAGGAAATGCTAGATTGTTCAGAGACGTTTTAGTCTGGCCCAAGAAACCCAATATCTCGAAGAAATTGGTTTTTTTCTCCAAGTACACAAGACAATACGTATCGATGCCAAACTGACATTGTCATTGTTATTGATAATAATAGCACAGGACATTGTTATTGATAATAATAGCACAGATCTCAGCTCATCAGCTAGCATGTTCTTGTGTTCTGCTCTTATTGGGTTTACTTGTTAGTGAGTTTGTTTATCTTTGCTGAGTGTTAATGTACTATTTTCTCTTTCTGAAAGGATTTTTAATTTTTTAATCTTTTAAAACTAAATTATTGTACTACTTCTGGAACAAATATTTTGAAAAACTTAGAGTTCCAACAGCCCCATGTCCACAGAACAATGATTTTGATGTCTTAGCTTGTGTAAGAACACTCCCACAAGTTAACCATTTCATTTCGCCGAAACAATCATACCACATTCAGTTGATAATATCCTTCTCTCCCAAATTTACTTGTACTTCAAATAAAACAGAAAAAACAAACAAAAAAAAAAAGACCGACCATATACCAAGGGAGGTCTACTGAACGCTCTGTAATAATTTACACGGGGGCTTGCCTGGTGGCACCGTGGTTAAGAATCCGCCTGCCAATGCAGGGGACACAGGTTCGATCCCTGGTTCAGGAAGATCCCACATGCTGCAGAGCAACTAAGCTCGTGCACCACAACTAATGATCCTACGCTCTGGAGCCCACGAGCCATAACCACTGAGCCCAGGCACCACAACTACTGAAGCCCGCACGCCTAGAGCCCGTACTCCGCAACAAGAGAAGCCACTGCAGTGAGAAGCCCGTGCACCGCAACGGAGAGTGGCCCCCGCTCACCGCAACTGGAGAAAGCCCACATGCAGCAACGAAGATCCAACTCTGCCAAAAATAAATAAATAAATAAATAAAATTTACCAAAAAAATACTAGTAATTTACATGGGAAGAGGATCTGTACATGAATAGATATATATAATGTTCAATTGAACCTGATTGTGTACACCCAGAACAAACACTATTCTACTCATTACCCCAATTTAAAAAATTAAAACCACGAACGACAATTAATGAGACATAAAGTTATTGGGGCTTTCCCTGGCATATCCCATTCTAATTTACAACCTAGGAACACGACTTTCAGGAAGGCTCTGCTGCCCTAGTAACCAGATTTGGGAATGGAGAAATGCTGCCGCCTTGTGGCCGTCTCCCACAATAGCAGCTTTAAACACAGGGCTAACGGTCACTTGAGATTCACGGTAATTGTAGGGCCGTAAATGACACGTGTCCTCAAAAAATGTCCTGGGGTAGGTAATGGCCAAGAAAGTTCACAACACGGAAAATTTCTCAAGAAGACAGTTTGAAGAGGTAAGTGTTCCTCACTCTGTTGTTTTAAAAAAAGAAGAACATGGATAAAAGCTCCATATCAGGAATTATTGGTTGGATGCAAATCCAAACTACAAAAAGATGTCGCCACCCAATATTCAAAATGCCATCCGTAAAAAGTCTACAAACAATGAATGCTGACGGGTTGGAGGAGAAATGCATACCCACTATGCTGTTGGTTGGATGTAAAGTGGTAACAGCTAATCAGGAGAACAGAATGGAGCTGCGTTTAAAAGGTAAAAATTGAGCTACCATATGATGCGGCCGATCCCCTAATGGGCCTATACCCTAAGAAGACCAGAATCGGAAAGGCACAGACAGGCAAACATGCACTGCAGCAATATTGAAATAGCCAAGACATGGAAGCAAAAAAAAGCTCCATAAACAAATGAATGGACAAAGACAAAGTGGTACATGTACAGAATGGAATATTAGCCGTGAAAAAAAATAAAAGAATGGCATATGCAGCACCACAGATGAGCCTAGAGATAATCACACAACGTGAAGTAAGTCAGAATGCGAAAGACAAATGTCCTATGATATCACTTATGGTATCTGAAAATTCATAAAAATGAACATATATCCATAGAGAAAGACAATCTCAGATTGAGAAGACAAACTTATGGTTAAGCCGATGAAAAGGTGTGAGGAATGGATAAATTAGGATATTGGGGTTAACAAACATATACTAAGACATATAAAATATATCATCCCCAAAGACCTATGGAATACCAAGAGTGGTCTACTCAACACTTTGTAATAACCTACATGGACAAGGAGTCAAAGATGTATACATATATGTATATGTGTACATGAACAAGATTCTGTACACCTAGAACAAAAGACATTTTTCAATCATATTTGCTCTGATAAAAATTAAAACTTAAGGACACAAACAAGAATTAAGGAGGCTAAAACTTATGGGGGTTTGTCCTGGCACATTCCACTCTAATCTGCAACCTAAAAGCACAACTTGCAGCAAGGTTCTGTTTCCCTAGCAAGCAGAGTTGGCAACGTAGAAATGCTGCCACCCTAAGGCCGTTTCCTCAAACAGCAGCTTTAAATCCACTGCTAATGGTCACTAATATTCACAAGGACTGCAGGGCTGTAAGTGACTCATGCTCTCAAAAACTGTCCTGGGGTAGGGAATGCCCAAAGAAATCCAAACGCGGCAAATTTTTCAAGAAGGCAATTTGAAGTTGTAAGTTTAGCTCAATCTTTAAAAAAAATGAAAAGGACATTGATAAATGCAAAACATCAGGAATTATTAGACGCATACAAGTCCAATCTACACAAAGGTATCACCTCTCACCAGTCAAAATGACCATCAGCAAAATGTCAACAAACGATAGATGTTGAAGAAGTTGTGGAGAATAGCGTAAGCTCTCGGTCTAAGTGGGATGTAAACTGGTAACAGCCAATAATAGGAACAGAATGGCAGTGCGTTTAAAGGTAAAAATTGAGTTACCATATGATCCAGAAGGCCCACTATTGGGCCTGTCACATGTGAAAGGCAGAATCAAAAAGAATCAGGATGGAAAATCGTGTATTGCAGCAGTATTTACAATAGCCAAGACATGGAAGCAAACAAAATGTCCATCAACAGATAAATGGACAAAGAAGAATTGGTATACCTACCGAATGGAATAGTAGCCTCGGAAAAGAAATGAACAATGCCGTTCTCAGGACTACACATGAGCCTAGAAATAATCATATTACGTTAAGTAAGTCAAAAGGGAATGACAAATATCCTATGATATCATTTATACATGTTATCCTAAGATTGCTACCAATGAACATATTTCCACAGAAAAAGACACTCACAGACTTATAAAACAAACTAATGGTTAACCAAAATGAAAGGTGGGAGGACGGATAAATTAGGATTATGGGGCTAACATACATATACTAAGGTATGTTAAATGTATATAAACATATAACATATAAACTATATGCATTATATAATCACCAATCCATATAAAATATATAATGACAAAACACCTACCAAATACCAAGGGAGGTCTACTCAACATTCTGTAATAACATACATGGTAACAGGACCCGAAGATGAACAGACATATGTATGAATCGTTGAGCAGATTCTGTACAGCCAGACAATCACAACACTCTAATCAAATTTACTGCAATAAGAAATAGAAATTAAATTTTAAAAACAAACATAAGTAAGGAGACATAAACTTCTGGGGGCTTGTCCCAGCACATTCCACTCTAATTTACAACCTCGGAACACTACCTCCAAAAAGACTCTGTTGCCCTGGTAACAAGAGTTGAGAACGTAATAATGCTGCCGCCTTGTGGCTGTTTTCCACAACAGCAGCTTTAAACCCAGTGCTAATGGTCGCTTAATAGTCACAAGGACTGCAGGGCTGTAAAGGACACCTGCCCTCAAAAAGTGTCCTGGGATAGGGAATAGGCAAGAAAATTCAACACATGACAAAGTTTTCAAAAAGTCAATATGAAGAGGGAAGTTGTACTCACTCTTTAAAAAAAAAAGGAAAAGAAAAAAAAGGACATGCCTAAAGCTCAGTATAAGTAATTATTAGCCGCATGCAAATCCATCGTCCACAAAGGATTCAGCTCACACCAGTCAAATGACCATCAGCAAAAAGTCTACGAACTATAAATGCTGAAGAGGTTTTAAGGAGCTGTGTACCTTCTAGCTGCTGGTGGGATGTAAAGTGGTAACAGCACTAATGAGAACTGAATGGAGCTGCTTTAAAAGGTAAAAACTGAGCTAGGATATGATGTGGCCGAACCCCTAAATGGGCCTATACCCGAAGAAGACCACAATCGGAAAGGCACAGACAGGCAAACATGCACTGCAGCGATACTGAAATAGCCAAGACATGGAAGCAAAAAAAAGGTCCATAAACAAATGAATGGACAAAGAAGAAGTGGTACATGTACAGAATGGAATATTAGCCACGAAAAATAATAAAAGAATGGCATATGCAGCACCACAGATGAGCCTAGAGATAATCACACAACGTGAAGTAAGTCAGAATGCGAAAGACAAATATCCTACGATATCACTTATGGTATCTGAAAATTCATAAAAATGAACATATATCCATAGAGAAAGACAATCTCAGATTGAGAAGACAAACTTATGGTCAAGCCAATGAAAAGGTGTGAGGAATGGATAAATTAGGATATTGGGATTAACAAACATATACTAAGACATATAAAATATATCATCCCCAAAGACCTATGGAATACCAAGAGTGGTCTACTCAACACTTTGTAATAACCTACATGGAAAAGAACACAAAGATCAATAGATATATGTATATGTGTTCATGAACAAGATTCTGTACACCTAGAACAAAAGACATATTTCAATCAAATTTGCTCTGATAAAAATTAAAACTTAAAGACACAAACAAGAATTAAGGAGGCTAAAACTTATGGGGGTTTGTCCTGGCACATTCCACTCTAATCTGCAACCTAAAAGCACAACTTGCAGCAAGGTTCTCTTTCCCTAGCAAGCAGAGTTGGCAACGTAGAAATGCTGCCACCCTAAGGCCGTTTCCTCAAACAGCAGCTTTAAATCCACTGCTAATGGTCACTAATATTCACAAGGACTGCAGGGCTGTAAATGACTCATGCCCTCAAAAACTGTCCTGGGGTAGGGAATGCCCAAAGAAATCCAAACGCGGCAAATTTTTCAAGAAGGCAATTTGAAGTTGTAAGTTTAGCTCAATCTTTAAAAAAAATGAAAAGGACATTGATAAACGCAAAACATCAGGAATTATTAGACGCATGCAAATCCAATCTACACAAAGGTGTCACCTCTCACCAGTCAAAATGACCATCAGCAAAAAGTCAACAAACGATAGATGTTGAAGAAGTTGTGGAGAATAGCGTAAGCTCTCGGTCTAAGTGGGATGTAAACTGGTAACAAGCATATAATAGGAACAGAATGGCAGTGCGTTTAAAGGTAAAAATTGAGTCACCATATGATCCGGAAGGCCCACTATTGGGCCTGTCACCTGTGAAAGCCAGAATCAAAAAGACGCAGGATGGAAAATCGTGTATTGCAGCAGTATTTACAATAGCCAAGACCTGGAAGCAACAAAAATGTCCATCATCAGATGAATGGACGAAAAAGTGGTCCATGTACACAATGCAATATTAGACACAGAAAAGAATGAAACAATGCTGTTTGCAGCACCATAGATGAGGCTACAGATAATCACACAACTTGAAGTAAGTCAGAAAGCGAGAGACACATATCCTATGATATCACGTATAGGTCTTATCTAAAATGTCATAGGAATGAACCTCTTTCCACAGAGAAGTACACTCACGTGTTCAGAAAACAAGCTTGTGGTTAACCAAATGGAAAGGTGTGAGGAATGTATAATGGAGGATATTGTGTTTAACAGACGTATGCTAATACTTATAAAATATATAATCATCAGACATACCGAATACCAAGAGAGGTCTATACAACATTCTGTAATAACCTATATGGAACAGGATCCAAACATGAAAAGATACATGAATCAATGAAAGACATTCTGTACACCTAGAACAAACACCACATTGCAATCAAATTTGCTCTGAGAAAAATGAAAATTCAACTGAGAATACCAACAACAAATAAGTAGACATAGTTTTCGGGGGTTTATCCTGGCACATTCCACTCTACTCTACAACCTACAAACAGGACTTCCAGGAAGGCTCTGCTGCCCTAGTAACCAGAGTGGGGAATATAGAAATGCTGCCCCCTTTTGGCCGTTGCCTGCAACAGCAGCTTTAAACGCAGAACTAATGGTCATGTGATATTCACAATTACTACAGGGCTGTAAACGACACCTGCCCTCAAAAAATGTCCTGGGGCAGGTAATGGCCACAGGAATTCAGAACATGGCACATTTTTCAAGGAAACAATTTGAAGAGGTAAGTTTCTCTGTTTCACCTAAAAAAAAGAAAGAAAACGGACGTAGATGAAAGCTCAATATCAGGAATTATTAGACGCATACAAATCCAAACTACAAAAAGGTATCACCTCCCAACACTCAACATGCCATCAGTAAAAAGTCTACAAACAATAAATGCTGAAGGGGTTTGAGAGATCTGTGTACCCTGTAGTTGCTGGTGGGATGTAAACTGGTAACAGCCAGTAGTGAGAACAGAATGGAGGTGCGTTGAAAGGTAAAAATTGAACTACCATATGATCTAGTAGGCCCACTGCTGGGCCTAACCCCTGAGAAGACCAGAATCCAAAAGACACAGGCTGGCAATCCTGCACTGCATCAATATTTAGCATAGCCAAGACTTGGAAGTCACCAAAATGTCCATCAACAGATGAATGCACAAAGAAGAAGTGGTCCGTATACACAATGGAATATTCGCCATGGAAAAGGATGAAACACTGCTCTTTGCAGCACCATAGATGAGCCTAGAGATAATCACAGAACATGAGGTAAGTCGGAAAGCAGACGACAAATAACCTGTGATATCACTCCTAGCTGTTACCTAACAACTGACACGTATGCACATATTTCCACAGAGAAAGACTCTCACAGACTTAGAAAACAAACTATGGTTATCTAAAAGGAAAGGTGGGAGGAATGGATACATTAAGATTAGGGTTACCATACGTATACAAATACATATTAAACACATGTATCAAAAAGACCGACCATAGATTGGTCCTCCATGTCTCTCAGAGGAAGGCGAAGGATGAGCGTGGCTCCTGAGTCATCTAGCTGAGCTGTCATCGTGCAAACTGATGTCCAAGAGCCCAGGCAAGAGAGGAGGCAGCCTTGACCAGAGCTTTTCTCAACCGCCAAAGAATTATATTTATAACAGCTTTTGAATGGTGTATTTATAAATCGGTGGAAGTGGAGAGAATATTTTATGGAACATAAATTTATTCATGAGTAAAATATATTAGCCAGGCTAGGAAATGCTAGATTGTTCAGAGACGTTTTAGTCTGGCCCAAGAAACCCAATATCTCGAAGAAATTGGTTTTTTTCTCCAAGTACACAAGACAATACGTATCGATGCCAAACTGACATTGTCATTGTTATTGATAATAATAGCACAGGACATTGTTATTGATAATAATAGCACAGATCTCAGCTCATCAGCTAGCATGTTCTTGTGTTCTGCTCTTATTGGGTTTACTTGTTAGTGAGTTTGTTTATCTTTGCTGAGTGTTAATGTACTATTTTCTCTTTCTGAAAGGATTTTTAATTTTTTAATCTTTTAAAACTAAATTATTGTACTACTTCTGGACCAAATATTTTGAAAAACTTAGAGTTCCAACAGCCCCATGTCCACAGAACAATGATTTTGATGTCTTAGCTTGTGTAAGAACACTCCCACAAGTTAACCATTTCATTTCGCCGAAACAATCATACCACATTCAGTTGATAATATCCTTCTCTCCCAAATTTACTTGTACTTCAAATAAAACAGAAAAAACAAACAAAAAAAAAAAGACCGACCATATACCAAGGGAGGTCTACTGAACGCTCTGTAATAATTTACACGGGGGCTTGCCTGGTGGCACCGTGGTTAAGAATCCGCCTGCCAATGCAGGGGACACAGGTTGGATCCCTGGTTCAGGAAGATCCCACATGCTGCAGAGCAACTAAGCTCGTGCACCACAACTAATGATCCTACGCTCTGGAGCCCACGAACCATAACTACTGAGCCCAGGCACCACAACTACTGAAGCCCGCACGCCTAGAGCCCGTACTCCGCAACAAGAGAAGCCACTGCAGTGAGAAGCCCGTGCACCGCAACGGAGAGTGGCCCCCGCTCACCGCAACTGGAGAAAGCCCACATGCAGCAACGAAGATCCAACTCTGCCAAAAATAAATAAATAAATAAATAAAATTTACCAAAAAAATACTAGTAATTTACATGGGAAGAGGATCTGTACATGAATAGACATATATAATGTTCAATTGAACCTGATTGTGTACACCCAGAACAAACACTATTCTACTCATTACCCCAATTTAAAAAATTAAAACCACGAACGACAATTAATGAGACATAAAGTTATTGGGGCTTTCCCTGGCATATCCCATTCTAATTTACAACCTAGGAACACGACTTTCAGGAAGGCTCTGCTGCCCTAGTAACCAGATTTGGGAATGGAGAAATGCTGCCGCCTTGTGGCCGTCTCCCACAATAGCAGCTTTAAACACAGGGCTAACGGTCACTTGAGATTCACGGTAATTGTAGGGCCGTAAATGACACGTGTCCTCAAAAAATGTCCTGGGGTAGGTAATGGCCAAAAAAGTTCACAACACGGAAAATTTCTCAAGAAGACAGTTTGAAGAGGTAAGTGTTCCTCACTCTGTTGTTTTAAAAAAAGAAGAACATGGATAAAAGCTCCATATCAGGAATTATTGGTTGGATGCAAATCCAAACTACAAAAAGATGTCGCCACCCAATATTCAAAATGCCATCCGTAAAAAGTCTACAAACAATGAATGCTGACGGGTTGGAGGAGAAATGCATACCCACTATGCTGTTGGTTGGATGTAAAGTGGTAACAGCTAATCAGGAGAACAGAATGGAGCTGCGTTTAAAAGGTAAAAATTGAGCTACCATATGATGCGGCCGATCCCCTAATGGGCCTATACCCTAAGAAGACCAGAATCGGAAAGGCACAGACAGGCAAACATGCACTGCAGCAATATTGAAATAGCCAAGACATGGAAGCAAAAAAAAGCTCCATAAACAAATGAATGGACAAAGACAAAGTGGTACATGTACAGAATGGAATATTAGCCGTGAAAAAAAATAAAAGAATGGCATATGCAGCACCACAGATGAGCCTAGAGATAATCACACAACGTGAAGTAAGTCAGAATGCGAAAGACAAATGTCCTATGATATCACTTATGGTATCTGAAAATTCATAAAAATGAACATATATCCATAGAGAAAGACAATCTCAGATTGAGAAGACAAACTTATGGTTAAGCCGATGAAAAGGTGTGAGGAATGGATAAATTAGGATATTGGGGTTAACAAACATATACTAAGACATATAAAATATATCATCCCCAAAGACCTATGGAATACCAAGAGTGGTCTACTCAACACTTTGTAATAACCTACATGGACAAGGAGTCAAAGATGTATACATATATGTATATGTGTACATGAACAAGATTCTGTACACCTAGAACAAAAGACATTTTTCAATCATATTTGCTCTGATAAAAATTAAAACTTAAGGACACAAACAAGAATTAAGGAGGCTAAAACTTATGGGGGTTTGTCCTGGCACATTCCACTCTAATCTGCAACCTAAAAGCACAACTTGCAGCAAGGTTCTGTTTCCCTAGCAAGCAGAGTTGGCAACGTAGAAATGCTGCCACCCTAAGGCCGTTTCCTCAAACAGCAGCTTTAAATCCACTGCTAATGGTCACTAATATTCACAAGGACTGCAGGGCTGTAAGTGACTCATGCTCTCAAAAACTGTCCTGGGGTAGGGAATGCCCAAAGAAATCCAAACGCGGCAAATTTTTCAAGAAGGCAATTTGAAGTTGTAAGTTTAGCTCAATCTTTAAAAAAAATGAAAAGGACATTGATAAATGCAAAACATCAGGAATTATTAGACGCATACAAGTCCAATCTACACAAAGGTATCACCTCTCACCAGTCAAAATGACCATCAGCAAAATGTCAACAAACGATAGATGTTGAAGAAGTTGTGGAGAATAGCGTAAGCTCTCGGTCTAAGTGGGATGTAAACTGGTAACAGCCAATAATAGGAACAGAATGGCAGTGCGTTTAAAGGTAAAAATTGAGTTACCATATGATCCAGAAGGCCCACTATTGGGCCTGTCACATGTGAAAGGCAGAATCAAAAAGAATCAGGATGGAAAATCGTGTATTGCAGCAGTATTTACAATAGCCAAGACATGGAAGCAAACAAAATGTCCATCAACAGATAAATGGACAAAGAAGAATTGGTATACCTACCGAATGGAAGTAGCCTCGGAAAAGAAATGAACAATGCCGTTCTCAGGACTACACATGAGCCTAGAAATAATCATATTACGTTAAGTAAGTCAAAAGGGAATGACAAATATCCTATGATATCATTTATACATGTTATCCTAAGATTGCTACCAATGAACATATTTCCACAGAAAAAGACACTCACAGACTTATAAAACAAACTAATGGTTAACCAAAATGAAAGGTGGGAGGACGGATAAATTAGGATTATGGGGCTAACATACATATACTAAGGTATGTTAAATGTATATAAACATATAACATATAAACTATATGCATTATATAATCACCAATCCATATAAAATATATAATGACAAAACACCTACCAAATACCAAGGGAGGTCTACTCAACATTCTGTAATAACATACATGGTAACAGGACCCGAAGATGAACAGACATATGTATGAATCGTTGAGCAGATTCTGTACAGCCAGACAATCACAACACTCTAATCAAATTTACTGCAATAAGAAATAGAAATTAAATTTTAAAAACAAACATAAGTAAGGAGACATAAACTTCTGGGGGCTTGTCCCAGCACATTCCACTCTAATTTACAACCTCGGAACACTACCTCCAAAAAGACTCTGTTGCCCTGGTAACAAGAGTTGAGAACGTAATAATGCTGCCGCCTTGTGGCTGTTTTCCACAACAGCAGCTTTAAACCCAGTGCTAATGGTCGCTTAATAGTCACAAGGACTGCAGGGCTGTAAAGGACACCTGCCCTCAAAAAGTGTCCTGGGATAGGGAATAGGCAAGAAAATTCAACACATGACAAAGTTTTCAAAAAGTCAATATGAAGAGGGAAGTTGTACTCACTCTTTAAAAAAAAAAGGAAAAGAAAAAAAAGGACATGCCTAAAGCTCAGTATAAGTAATTATTAGCCGCATGCAAATCCATCGTCCACAAAGGATTCAGCTCACACCAGTCAAATGACCATCAGCAAAAAGTCTACGAACTATAAATGCTGAAGAGGTTTTAAGGAGCTGTGTACCTTCTAGCTGCTGGTGGGATGTAAAGTGGTAACAGCACTAATGAGAACTGAATGGAGCTGCTTTAAAAGGTAAAAACCGAGCTAGGATATGATGTGGCCGAACCCCTAAATGGGCCTATACCCGAAGAAGACCACAATCGGAAAGGCACAGACAGGCAAACATGCACTGCAGCGATACTGAAATAGCCAAGACATGGAAGCAAAAAAAAGGTCCATAAACAAATGAATGGACAAAGAAGAAGTGGTACATGTACAGAATGGAATATTAGCCACGAAAAATAATAAAAGAATGGCATATGCAGCACCACAGATGAGCCTAGAGATAATCACACAACGTGAAGTAAGTCAGAATGCGAAAGACAAATATCCTACGATATCACTTATGGTATCTGAAAATTCATAAAAATGAACATATATCCATAGAGAAAGACAATCTCAGATTGAGAAGACAAACTTATGGTCAAGCCAATGAAAAGGTGTGAGGAATGGATAAATTAGGATATTGGGATTAACAAACATATACTAAGACATATAAAATATATCATCCCCAAAGACCTATGGAATACCAAGAGTGGTCTACTCAACACTTTGTAATAACCTACATGGAAAAGAACACAAAGATCAATAGATATATGTATATGTGTTCATGAACAAGATTCTGTACACCTAGAACAAAAGACATATTTCAATCAAATTTGCTCTGATAAAAATTAAAACTTAAAGACACAAACAAGAATTAAGGAGGCTAAAACTTATGGGGGTTTGTCCTGGCACATTCCACTCTAATCTGCAACCTAAAAGCACAACCTGCAGCAAGGTTCTCTTTCCCTAGCAAGCAGAGTTGGCAACGTAGAAATGCTGCCACCCTAAGGCCGTTTCCTCAAACAGCAGCTTTAAATCCACTGCTAATGGTCACTAATATTCACAAGGACTGCAGGGCTGTAAATGACTCATGCCCTCAAAAACTGTCCTGGGGTAGGGAATGCCCAAAGAAATCCAAACGCGGCAAATTTTTCAAGAAGGCAATTTGAAGTTGTAAGTTTAGCTCAATCTTTAAAAAAAATGAAAAGGACATTGATAAACGCAAAACATCAGGAATTATTAGACGCATGCAAATCCAATCTACACAAAGGTGTCACCTCTCACCAGTCAAAATGACCATCAGCAAAAAGTCAACAAACGATAGATGTTGAAGAAGTTGTGGAGAATAGCGTAAGCTCTCGGTCTAAGTGGGATGTAAACTGGTAACAAGCATATAATAGGAACAGAATGGCAGTGCGTTTAAAGGTAAAAATTGAGTCACCATATGATCCGGAAGGCCCACTATTGGGCCTGTCACCTGTGAAAGCCAGAATCAAAAAGACGCAGGATGGAAAATCGTGTATTGCAGCAGTATTTACAATAGCCAAGACCTGGAAGCAACAAAAATGTCCATCATCAGATGAATGGACGAAAAAGTGGTCCATGTACACAATGCAATATTAGACACAGAAAAGAATGAAACAATGCTGTTTGCAGCACCATAGATGAGGCTACAGATAATCACACAACTTGAAGTAAGTCAGAAAGCGAGAGACACATATCCTATGATATCACGTATAGGTCTTATCTAAAATGTCATAGGAATGAACCTCTTTCCACAGAGAAGTACACTCACGTGTTCAGAAAACAAGCTTGTGGTTAACCAAATGGAAAGGTGTGAGGAATGTATAATGGAGGATATTGTGTTTAACAGACGTATGCTAATACTTATAAAATATATAATCATCAGACATACCGAATACCAAGAGAGGTCTATACAACATTCTGTAATAACCTATATGGAACAGGATCCAAACATGAAAAGATACATGAATCAATGAAAGACATTCTGTACACCTAGAACAAACACCACATTGCAATCAAATTTGCTCTGAGAAAAATGAAAATTCAACTGAGAATACCAACAACAAATAAGTAGACATAGTTTTCGGGGGTTTATCCTGGCACATTCCACTCTACTCTACAACCTACAAACAGGACTTCCAGGAAGGCTCTGCTGCCCTAGTAACCAGAGTGGGGAATATAGAAATGCTGCCCCCTTTTGGCCGTTGCCTGCAACAGCAGCTTTAAACGCAGAACTAATGGTCATGTGATATTCACAATTACTACAGGGCTGTAAACGACACCTGCCCTCAAAAAATGTCCTGGGGCAGGTAATGGCCACAGGAATTCAGAACATGGCACATTTTTCAAGGAAACAATTTGAAGAGGTAAGTTTCTCTGTTTCACCTAAAAAAAAGAAAGAAAACGGACGTAGATGAAAGCTCAATATCAGGAATTATTAGACGCATACAAATCCAAACTACAAAAAGGTATCACCTCCCAACACTCAAAATGCCATCAGTAAAAAGTCTACGAACAATAAATGCTGAAGGGGTTTGAGAGATCTGTGTACCCTGTAGTTGCTGGTGGGATGTAAACTGGTAACAGCCAGTAGTGAGAACAGAATGGAGGTGCGTTGAAAGGTAAAAATTGAACTACCATATGATCTAGTAGGCCCACTGCTGGGCCTAACCCCTGAGAAGACCAGAATCCAAAAGACACAGGCTGGCAATCCTGCACTGCATCAATATTTAGCATAGCCAAGACTTGGAAGTCACCAAAATGTCCATCAACAGATGAATGCACAAAGAAGAAGTGGTCCGTATACACAATGGAATATTCGCCATGGAAAAGGATGAAACACTGCTCTTTGCAGCACCATAGATGAGCCTAGAGATAATCACAGAACATGAGGTAAGTCGGAAAGCAGACGACAAATAACCTGTGATATCACTCCTAGCTGTTACCTAACAACTGACACGTATGCACATATTTCCACAGAGAAAGACTCTCACAGACTTAGAAAACAAACTATGGTTATCTAAAAGGAAAGGTGGGAGGAATGGATACATTAAGATTAGGGTTACCATACGTATACAAATACATATTAAACACATGTATCAAAAAGACCGACCATAGATTGGTCCTCCATGTCTCTCAGAGGAAGGCGAAGGATGAGCGTGGCTCCTGAGTCATCTAGCTGAGCTGTCATCGTGCAAACTGATGTCCAAGAGCCCAGGCAAGAGAGGAGGCAGCCTTGACCAGAGCTTTTCTCAACCGCCAAAGAATTATATTTATAACAGCTTTTGAATGGTGTATTTATAAATCGGTGGAAGTGGAGAGAATATTTTATGGAACATAAATTTATTCATGAGTAAAATATATTAGCCAGGCTAGGAAATGCTAGATTGTTCAGAGACGTTTTAGTCTGGCCCAAGAAACCCAATATCTCGAAGAAATTGGTTTTTTTCTCCAAGTACACAAGACAATACGTATCGATGCCAAACTGACATTGTCATTGTTATTGATAATAATAGCACAGGACATTGTTATTGATAATAATAGCACAGATCTCAGCTCATCAGCTAGCATGTTCTTGTGTTCTGCTCTTATTGGGTTTACTTGTTAGTGAGTTTGTTTATCTTTGCTGAGTGTTAATGTACTATTTTCTCTTTCTGAAAGGATTTTTAATTTTTTAATCTTTTAAAACTAAATTATTGTACTACTTCTGGACCAAATATTTTGAAAAACTTAGAGTTCCAACA
This sequence comes from Balaenoptera ricei, assembly GCF_028023285.1. Lineage (NCBI taxonomy): Eukaryota > Metazoa > Chordata > Mammalia > Artiodactyla > Balaenopteridae > Balaenoptera > Balaenoptera ricei. The sequence continues at coordinate 37,538 of NW_026777728.1, forward strand.
GCCCCATGTCCACAGAACAATGATTTTGATGTCTTAGCTTGTGTAAGAACACTCCCACAAGTTAACCATTTCATTTCGCCGAAACAATCATACCACATTCAGTTGATAATATCCTTCTCTCCCAAATTTACTTGTACTTCAAATAAAACAGAAAAAACAAACAAAAAAAAAAAGACCGACCATATACCAAGGGAGGTCTACTGAACGCTCTGTAATAATTTACACGGGGGCTTGCCTGGTGGCACCGTGGTTAAGAATCCGCCTGCCAATGCAGGGGACACAGGTTCGATCCCTGGTTCAGGAAGATCCCACATGCTGCAGAGCAACTAAGCTCGTGCACCACAACTAATGATCCTACGCTCTGGAGCCCACGAACCATAACTACTGAGCCCAGGCACCACAACTACTGAAGCCCGCACGCCTAGAGCCCGTACTCCGCAACAAGAGAAGCCACTGCAGTGAGAAGCCCGTGCACCGCAACGGAGAGTAGCCCCCGCTCACCGCAACTGGAGAAAGCCCACATGCAGCAACGAAGATCCAACTCTGCCAAAAATAAATAAATAAATAAATAAAATTTACCAAAAAAATACTAGTAATTTACATGGGAAGAGGATCTGTACATGAATAGACATATATAATGTTCAATTGAACCTGATTGTGTACACCCAGAACAAACACTATTCTACTCATTACCCCAATTTAAAAAATTAAAACCACGAACGACAATTAATGAGACATAAAGTTATTGGGGCTTTCCCTGGCATATCCCATTCTAATTTACAACCTAGGAACACGACTTTCAGGAAGGCTCTGCTGCCCTAGTAACCAGATTTGGGAATGGAGAAATGCTGCCGCCTTGTGGCCGTCTCCCACAATAGCAGCTTTAAACACAGGGCTAACGGTCACTTGAGATTCACGGTAATTGTAGGGCCGTAAATGACACGTGTCCTCAAAAAATGTCCTGGGGTAGGTAATGGCCAAGAAAGTTCACAACACGGAAAATTTCTCAAGAAGACAGTTTGAAGAGGTAAGTGTTCCTCACTCTGTTGTTTTAAAAAAAGAAGAACATGGATAAAAGCTCCATATCAGGAATTATTGGTTGGATGCAAATCCAAACTACAAAAAGATGTCGCCACCCAATATTCAAAATGCCATCCGTAAAAAGTCTACAAACAATGAATGCTGACGGGTTGGAGGAGAAATGCATACCCACTATGCTGTTGGTTGGATGTAAAGTGCTAACAGCTAATCAGGAGAACAGAATGGAGCTGCGTTTAAAAGGTAAAAATTGAGCTACCATATGATGCGGCCGATCCCCTAATGGGCCTATACCCTAAGAAGACCAGAATCGGAAAGGCACAGACAGGCAAACATGCACTGCAGCAATATTGAAATAGCCAAGACATGGAAGCAAAAAAAAGCTCCATAAACAAATGAATGGACAAAGACAAAGTGGTACATGTACAGAATGGAATATTAGCCGTGAAAAAAAATAAAAGAATGGCATATGCAGCACCACAGATGAGCCTAGAGATAATCACACAACGTGAAGTAAGTCAGAATGCGAAAGACAAATGTCCTATGATATCACTTATGGTATCTGAAAATTCATAAAAATGAACATATATCCATAGAGAAAGACAATCTCAGATTGAGAAGACAAACTTATGGTTAAGCCGATGAAAAGGTGTGAGGAATGGATAAATTAGGATATTGGGGTTAACAAACATATACTAAGACATATAAAATATATCATCCCCAAAGACCTATGGAATACCAAGAGTGGTCTACTCAACACTTTGTAATAACCTACATGGACAAGGAGTCAAAGATGTATACATATATGTATATGTGTACATGAACAAGATTCTGTACACCTAGAACAAAAGACATTTTTCAATCATATTTGCTCTGATAAAAATTAAAACTTAAAGACACAAACAAGAATTAAGGAGGCTAAAACTTATGGGGGTTTGTCCTGGCACATTCCACTCTAATCTGCAACCTAAAAGCACAACTTGCAGCAAGGTTCTCTTTCCCTAGCAAGCAGAGTTGGCAACGTAGAAATGCTGCCACCCTAAGGCCGTTTCCTCAAACAGCAGCTTTAAATCCACTGCTAATGGTCACTAATATTCACAAGGACTGCAGGGCTGTAAGTGACTCATGCTCTCAAAAACTGTCCTGGGGTAGGGAATGCCCAAAGAAATCCAAACGCGGCAAATTTTTCAAGAAGGCAATTTGAAGTTGTAAGTTTAGCTCAATCTTTAAAAAAAATGAAAAGGACATTGATAAATGCAAAACATCAGGAATTATTAGACGCATACAAGTCCAATCTACACAAAGGTATCACCTCTCACCAGTCAAAATGACCATCAGCAAAATGTCAACAAACGATAGATGTTGAAGAAGTTGTGGAGAATAGCGTAAGCTCTCGGTCTAAGTGGGATGTAAACTGGTAACAGCCAATAATAGGAACAGAATGGCAGTGCGTTTAAAGGTAAAAATTGAGTTACCATATGATCCAGAAGGCCCACTATTGGGCCTGTCACATGTGAAAGGCAGAATCAAAAAGAATCAGGATGGAAAATCGTGTATTGCAGCAGTATTTACAATAGCCAAGACATGGAAGCAAACAAAATGTCCATCAACAGACAAATGGACAAAGAAGAATTGGTATACCTACCGAATGGAATAGTAGCCTCGGAAAAGAAATGAACAATGCCGTTCTCAGGACTACACATGAGCCTAGAAATAATCATATTACGTTAAGTAAGTCAAAAGGGAATGACAAATATCCTATGATATCATTTATACATGTTATCCTAAGATTGCTACCAATGAACATATTTCCACAGAAAAAGACACTCACAGACTTATAAAACAAACTAATGGTTAACCAAAATGAAAGGTGGGAGGACGGATAAATTAGGATTATGGGGCTAACATACATATACTAAGGTATGTTAAATGTATATAAACATATAACATATAAACTATATGCATTATATAATCACCAATCCATATAAAATATATAATGACAAAACACCTACCAAATACCAAGGGAGGTCTACTCAACATTCTGTAATAACATACATGGTAACAGGACCCGAAGATGAACAGACATATGTATGAATCGTTGAGCAGATTCTGTACAGCCAGACAATCACAACACTCTAATCAAATTTACTGCAATAAGAAATAGAAATTAAATTTTAAAAACAAACATAAGTAAGGAGACATAAACTTCTGGGGGCTTGTCCCAGCACATTCCACTCTAATTTACAACCTCGGAACACTACCTCCAAAAAGACTCTGTTGCCCTGGTAACAAGAGTTGAGAACGTAATAATGCTGCCGCCTTGTGGCTGTTTTCCACAACAGCAGCTTTAAACCCAGTGCTAATGGTCGCTTAATAGTCACAAGGACTGCAGGGCTGTAAAGGACACCTGCCCTCAAAAAGTGTCCTGGGATAGGGAATAGGCAAGAAAATTCAACACATGACAAAGTTTTCAAAAAGTCAATATGAAGAGGGAAGTTGTACTCACTCTTTAAAAAAAAAAGGAAAAGAAAAAAAAGGACATGCCTAAAGCTCAGTATAAGTAATTATTAGCCGCATGCAAATCCATCGTCCACAAAGGATTCAGCTCACACCAGTCAAATGACCATCAGCAAAAAGTCTACGAACTATAAATGCTGAAGAGGTTTTAAGGAGCTGTGTACCTTCTAGCTGCTGGTGGGATGTAAAGTGGTAACAGCACTAATGAGAACTGAATGGAGCTGCTTTAAAAGGTAAAAACTGAGCTAGGATATGATGTGGCCGAACCCCTAAATGGGCCTATACCCGAAGAAGACCACAATCGGAAAGGCACAGACAGGCAAACATGCACTGCAGCGATACTGAAATAGCCAAGACATGGAAGCAAAAAAAAGGTCCATAAACAAATGAATGGACAAAGAAGAAGTGGTACATGTACAGAATGGAATATTAGCCACGAAAAATAATAAAAGAATGGCATATGCAGCACCACAGATGAGCCTAGAGATAATCACACAACGTGAAGTAAGTCAGAATGCGAAAGACAAATATCCTACGATATCACTTATGGTATCTGAAAATTCATAAAAATGAACATATATCCATAGAGAAAGACAATCTCAGATTGAGAAGACAAACTTATGGTCAAGCCAATGAAAAGGTGTGAGGAATGGATAAATTAGGATATTGGGATTAACAAACATATACTAAGACATATAAAATATATCATCCCCAAAGACCTATGGAATACCAAGAGTGGTCTACTCAACACTTTGTAATAACCTACATGGAAAAGAACACAAAGATCAATAGATATATGTATATGTGTTCATGAACAAGATTCTGTACACCTAGAACAAAAGACATATTTCAATCAAATTTGCTCTGATAAAAATTAAAACTTAAAGACACAAACAAGAATTAAGGAGGCTAAAACTTATGGGGGTTTGTCCTGGCACATTCCACTCTAATCTGCAACCTAAAAGCACAACTTGCAGCAAGGTTCTCTTTCCCTAGCAAGCAGAGTTGGCAACGTAGAAATGCTGCCACCCTAAGGCCGTTTCCTCAAACAGCAGCTTTAAATCCACTGCTAATGGTCACTAATATTCACAAGGACTGCAGGGCTGTAAATGACTCATGCCCTCAAAAACTGTCCTGGGGTAGGGAATGCCCAAAGAAATCCAAACGCGGCAAGTTTTTCAAGAAGGCAATTTGAAGTTGTAAGTTTAGCTCAATCTTTAAAAAAAATGAAAAGGACATTGATAAACGCAAAACATCAGGAATTATTAGACGCATGCAAATCCAATCTACACAAAGGTGTCACCTCTCACCAGTCAAAATGACCATCAGCAAAAAGTCAACAAACGATAGATGTTGAAGAAGTTGTGGAGAATAGCGTAAGCTCTCGGTCTAAGTGGGATGTAAACTGGTAACAAGCATATAATAGGAACAGAATGGCAGTGCGTTTAAAGGTAAAAATTGAGTCACCATATGATCCGGAAGGCCCACTATTGGGCCTGTCACCTGTGAAAGCCAGAATCAAAAAGACGCAGGATGGAAAATCGTGTATTGCAGCAGTATTTACAATAGCCAAGACCTGGAAGCAACAAAAATGTCCATCATCAGATGAATGGACGAAAAAGTGGTCCATGTACACAATGCAATATTAGACACAGAAAAGAATGAAACAATGCTGTTTGCAGCACCATAGATGAGGCTACAGATAATCACACAACTTGAAGTAAGTCAGAAAGCGAGAGACACATATCCTATGATATCACGTATAGGTCTTATCTAAAATGTCATAGGAATGAACCTCTTTCCACAGAGAAGTACACTCACGTGTTCAGAAAACAAGCTTGTGGTTAACCAAATGGAAAGGTGTGAGGAATGTATAATGGAGGATATTGTGTTTAACAGACGTATGCTAATACTTATAAAATATATAATCATCAGACATACCGAATACCAAGAGAGGTCTATACAACATTCTGTAATAACCTATATGGAACAGGATCCAAACATGAAAAGATACATGAATCAATGAAAGACATTCTGTACACCTAGAACAAACACCACATTGCAATCAAATTTGCTCTGAGAAAAATGAAAATTCAACTGAGAATACCAACAACAAATAAGTAGACATAGTTTTCGGGGGTTTATCCTGGCACATTCCACTCTACTCTACAACCTACAAACAGGACTTCCAGGAAGGCTCTGCTGCCCTAGTAACCAGAGTGGGGAATATAGAAATGCTGCCCCCTTTTGGCCGTTGCCTGCAACAGCAGCTTTAAACGCAGAACTAATGGTCATGTGATATTCACAATTACTACAGGGCTGTAAACGACACCTGCCCTCAAAAAATGTCCTGGGGCAGGTAATGGCCACAGGAATTCAGAACATGGCACATTTTTCAAGGAAACAATTTGAAGAGGTAAGTTTCTCTGTTTCACCTAAAAAAAAGAAAGAAAACGGACGTAGATGAAAGCTCAATATCAGGAATTATTAGACGCATACAAATCCAAACTACAAAAAGGTATCACCTCCCAACACTCAAAATGCCATCAGTAAAAAGTCTACAAACAATAAATGCTGAAGGGGTTTGAGAGATCTGTGTACCCTGTAGTTGCTGGTGGGATGTAAACTGGTAACAGCCAGTAGTGAGAACCGAATGGAGGTGCGTTGAAAGGTAAAAATTGAACTACCATATGATCTAGTAGGCCCACTGCTGGGCCTAACCCCTGAGAAGACCAGAATCCAAAAGACACAGGCTGGCAATCCTGCACTGCATCAATATTTAGCATAGCCAAGACTTGGAAGTCACCAAAATGTCCATCAACAGATGAATGCACAAAGAAGAAGTGGTCCGTATACACAATGGAATATTCGCCATGGAAAAGGATGAAACACTGCTCTTTGCAGCACCATAGATGAGCCTAGAGATAATCACAGAACATGAGGTAAGTCGGAAAGCAGACGACAAATAACCTGTGATATCACTCCTAGCTGTTACCTAACAACTGACACGTATGCACATATTTCCACAGAGAAAGACTCTCACAGACTTAGAAAACAAACTATGGTTATCTAAAAGGAAAGGTGGGAGGAATGGATACATTAAGATTAGGGTTACCATACGTATACAAATACATATTAAACACATGTATCAAAAAGACCGACCATAGATTGGTCCTCCATGTCTCTCAGAGGAAGGCGAAGGATGAGCGTGGCTCCTGAGTCATCTAGCTGAGCTGTCATCGTGCAAACTGATGTCCAAGAGCCCAGGCAAGAGAGGAGGCAGCCTTGACCAGAGCTTTTCTCAACCGCCAAAGAATTATATTTATAACAGCTTTTGAATGGTGTATTTATAAATCGGTGGAAGTGGAGAGAATATTTTATGGAACATAAATTTATTCATGAGTAAAATATATTAGCCAGGCTAGGAAATGCTAGATTGTTCAGAGACGTTTTAGTCTGGCCCAAGAAACCCAATATCTCGAAGAAATTGGTTTTTTTCTCCAAGTACACAAGACAATACGTATCGATGCCAAACTGACATTGTCATTGTTATTGATAATAATAGCACAGGACATTGTTATTGATAATAATAGCACAGATCTCAGCTCATCAGCTAGCATGTTCTTGTGTTCTGCTCTTATTGGGTTTACTTGTTAGTGAGTTTGTTTATCTTTGCTGAGTGTTAATGTACTATTTTCTCTTTCTGAAAGGATTTTTAATTTTTTAATCTTTTAAAACTAAATTATTGTACTACTTCTGGACCAAATATTTTGAAAAACTTAGAGTTCCAACAGCCCCATGTCCACAGAACAATGATTTTGATGTCTTAGCTTGTGTAAGAACACTCCCACAAGTTAACCATTTCATTTCGCCGAAACAATCATACCACATTCAGTTGATAATATCCTTCTCTCCCAAATTTACTTGTACTTCAAATAAAACAGAAAAAACAAACAAAAAAAAAAAGACCGACCATATACCAAGGGAGGTCTACTGAACGCTCTGTAATAATTTACACGGGGGCTTGCCTGGTGGCACCGTGGTTAAGAATCCGCCTGCCAATGCAGGGGACACAGGTTGGATCCCTGGTTCAGGAAGATCCCACATGCTGCAGAGCAACTAAGCTCGTGCACCACAACTAATGATCCTACGCTCTGGAGCCCACGAGCCATAACTACTGAGCCCAGGCACCACAACTACTGAAGCCCGCACGCCTAGAGCCCGTACTCCGCAACAAGAGAAGCCACTGCAGTGAGAAGCCCGTGCACCGCAACGGAGAGTAGCCCCCGCTCACCGCAACTGGAGAAAGCCCACATGCAGCAACGAAGATCCAACTCTGCCAAAAATAAATAAATAAATAAATAAAATTTACCAAAAAAATACTAGTAATTTACATGGGAAGAGGATCTGTACATGAATAGATATATATAATGTTCAATTGAACCTGATTGTGTACACCCAGAACAAACACTATTCTACTCATTACCCCAATTTAAAAAATTAAAACCACGAACGACAATTAATGAGACATAAAGTTATTGGGGCTTTCCCTGGCATATCCCATTCTAATTTACAACCTAGGAACACGACTTTCAGGAAGGCTCTGCTGCCCTAGTAACCAGATTTGGGAATGGAGAAATGCTGCCGCCTTGTGGCCGTCTCCCACAATAGCAGCTTTAAACACAGGGCTAACGGTCACTTGAGATTCACGGTAATTGTAGGGCCGTAAATGACACGTGTCCTCAAAAAATGTCCTGGGGTAGGTAATGGCCAAGAAAGTTCACAACACGGAAAATTTCTCAAGAAGACAGTTTGAAGAGGTAAGTGTTCCTCACTCTGTTGTTTTAAAAAAAGAAGAACATGGATAAAAGCTCCATATCAGGAATTATTGGTTGGATGCAAATCCAAACTACAAAAAGATGTCGCCACCCAATATTCAAAATGCCATCCGTAAAAAGTCTACAAACAATGAATGCTGACGGGTTGGAGGAGAAATGCATACCCACTATGCTGTTGGTTGGATGTAAAGTGCTAACAGCTAATCAGGAGAACAGAATGGAGCTGCGTTTAAAAGGTAAAAATTGAGCTACCATATGATGCGGCCGATCCCCTAATGGGCCTATACCCTAAGAAGACCAGAATCGGAAAGGCACAGACAGGCAAACATGCACTGCAGCAATATTGAAATAGCCAAGACATGGAAGCAAAAAAAAGCTCCATAAACAAATGAATGGACAAAGACAAAGTGGTACATGTACAGAATGGAATATTAGCCGTGAAAAAAAATAAAAGAATGGCATATGCAGCACCACAGATGAGCCTAGAGATAATCACACAACGTGAAGTAAGTCAGAATGCGAAAGACAAATGTCCTATGATATCACTTATGGTATCTGAAAATTCATAAAAATGAACATATATCCATAGAGAAAGACAATCTCAGATTGAGAAGACAAACTTATGGTTAAGCCGATGAAAAGGTGTGAGGAATGGATAAATTAGGATATTGGGGTTAACAAACATATACTAAGACATATAAAATATATCATCCCCAAAGACCTATGGAATACCAAGAGTGGTCTACTCAACACTTTGTAATAACCTACATGGACAAGGAGTCAAAGATGTATACATATATGTATATGTGTACATGAACAAGATTCTGTACACCTAGAACAAAAGACATTTTTCAATCATATTTGCTCTGATAAAAATTAAAACTTAAGGACACAAACAAGAATTAAGGAGGCTAAAACTTATGGGGGTTTGTCCTGGCACATTCCACTCTAATCTGCAACCTAAAAGCACAACTTGCAGCAAGGTTCTCTTTCCCTAGCAAGCAGAGTTGGCAACGTAGAAATGCTGCCACCCTAAGGCCGTTTCCTCAAACAGCAGCTTTAAATCCACTGCTAATGGTCACTAATATTCACAAGGACTGCAGGGCTGTAAGTGACTCATGCTCTCAAAAACTGTCCTGGGGTAGGGAATGCCCAAAGAAATCCAAACGCGGCAAATTTTTCAAGAAGGCAATTTGAAGTTGTAAGTTTAGCTCAATCTTTAAAAAAAATGAAAAGGACATTGATAAATGCAAAACATCAGGAATTATTAGACGCATACAAGTCCAATCTACACAAAGGTATCACCTCTCACCAGTCAAAATGACCATCAGCAAAATGTCAACAAACGATAGATGTTGAAGAAGTTGTGGAGAATAGCGTAAGCTCTCGGTCTAAGTGGGATGTAAACTGGTAACAGCCAATAATAGGAACAGAATGGCAGTGCGTTTAAAGGTAAAAATTGAGTTACCATATGATCCAGAAGGCCCACTATTGGGCCTGTCACATGTGAAAGGCAGAATCAAAAAGAATCAGGATGGAAAATCGTGTATTGCAGCAGTATTTACAATAGCCAAGACATGGAAGCAAACAAAATGTCCATCAACAGATAAATGGACAAAGAAGAATTGGTATACCTACCGAATGGAATAGTAGCCTCGGAAAAGAAATGAACAATGCCGTTCTCAGGACTACACATGAGCCTAGAAATAATCATATTACGTTAAGTAAGTCAAAAGGGAATGACAAATATCCTATGATATCATTTATACATGTTATCCTAAGATTGCTACCAATGAACATATTTCCACAGAAAAAGACACTCACAGACTTATAAAACAAACTAATGGTTAACCAAAATGAAAGGTGGGAGGACGGATAAATTAGGATTATGGGGCTAACATACATATACTAAGGTATGTTAAATGTATATAAACATATAACATATAAACTATATGCATTATATAATCACCAATCCATATAAAATATATAATGACAAAACACCTACCAAATACCAAGGGAGGTCTACTCAACATTCTGTAATAACATACATGGTAACAGGATCCGAAGATGAACAGACATATGTATGAATCGTTGAGCAGATTCTGTACAGCCAGACAATCACAACACTCTAATCAAATTTACTGCAATAAGAAATAGAAATTAAATTTTAAAAACAAACATAAGTAAGGAGACATAAACTTCTGGGGGCTTGTCCCAGCACATTCCACTCTAATTTACAACCTCGGAACACTACCTCCAAAAAGACTCTGTTGCCCTGGTAACAAGAGTTGAGAACGTAATAATGCTGCCGCCTTGTGGCTGTTTTCCACAACAGCAGCTTTAAACCCAGTGCTAATGGTCGCTTAATAGTCACAAGGACTGCAGGGCTGTAAAGGACACCTGCCCTCAAAAAATGTCCTGGGATAGGGAATAGGCAAGAAAATTCAACACATGACAAAGTTTTCAAAAAGTCAATATGAAGAGGGAAGTTGTACTCACTCTTTAAAAAAAAAGGAAAAGAAAAAAAAGGACATGCCTAAAGCTCAGTATAAGTAATTATTAGCCGCATGCAAATCCATCGTCCACAAAGGATTCAGCTCACACCAGTCAAATGACCATCAGCAAAAAGTCTACGAACTATAAATGCTGAAGAGGTTTTAAGGAGCTGTGTACCTTCTAGCTGCTGGTGGGATGTAAAGTGGTAACAGCACTAATGAGAACTGAATGGAGCTGCTTTAAAAGGTAAAAACTGAGCTAGGATATGATGTGGCCGAACCCCTAAATGGGCCTATACCCGAAGAAGACCACAATCGGAAAGGCACAGACAGGCAAACATGCACTGCAGCGATACTGAAATAGCCAAGACATGGAAGCAAAAAAAAGGTCCATAAACAAATGAATGGACAAAGAAGAAGTGGTACATGTACAGAATGGAATATTAGCCACGAAAAATAATAAAAGAATGGCATATGCAGCACCACAGATGAGCCTAGAGATAATCACACAACGTGAAGTAAGTCAGAATGCGAAAGACAAATATCCTACGATATCACTTATGGTATCTGAAAATTCATAAAAATGAACATATATCCATAGAGAAAGACAATCTCAGATTGAGAAGACAAACTTATGGTCAAGCCAATGAAAAGGTGTGAGGAATGGATAAATTAGGATATTGGGATTAACAAACATATACTAAGACATATAAAATATATCATCCCCAAAGACCTATGGAATACCAAGAGTGGTCTACTCAACACTTTGTAATAACCTACATGGAAAAGAACACAAAGATCAATAGATATATGTATATGTGTTCATGAACAAGATTCTGTACACCTAGAACAAAAGACATATTTCAATCAAATTTGCTCTGATAAAAATTAAAACTTAAAGACACAAACAAGAATTAAGGAGGCTAAAACTTATGGGGGTTTGTCCTGGCACATTCCACTCTAATCTGCAACCTAAAAGCACAACTTGCAGCAAGGTTCTCTTTCCCTAGCAAGCAGAGTTGGCAACGTAGAAATGCTGCCACCCTAAGGCCGTTTCCTCAAACAGCAGCTTTAAATCCACTGCTAATGGTCACTAATATTCACAAGGACTGCAGGGCTGTAAATGACTCATGCCCTCAAAAACTGTCCTGGGGTAGGGAATGCCCAAAGAAATCCAAACGCGGCAAATTTTTCAAGAAGGCAATTTGAAGTTGTAAGTTTAGCTCAATCTTTAAAAAAAAATGAAAAGGACATTGATAAACGCAAAACATCAGGAATTATTAGACGCATGCAAATCCAATCTACACAAAGGTGTCACCTCTCACCAGTCAAAATGACCATCAGCAAAAAGTCAACAAACGATAGATGTTGAAGAAGTTGTGGAGAATAGCGTAAGCTCTCGGTCTAAGTGGGATGTAAACTGGTAACAAGCATATAATAGGAACAGAATGGCAGTGCGTTTAAAGGTAAAAATTGAGTCACCATATGATCCGGAAGGCCCACTATTGGGCCTGTCACCTGTGAAAGCCAGAATCAAAAAGACGCAGGATGGAAAATCGTGTATTGCAGCAGTATTTACAATAGCCAAGACCTGGAAGCAACAAAAATGTCCATCATCAGATGAATGGACGAAAAAGTGGTCCATGTACACAATGCAATATTAGACACAGAAAAGAATGAAACAATGCTGTTTGCAGCACCATAGATGAGGCTACAGATAATCACACAACTTGAAGTAAGTCAGAAAGCGAGAGACACATATCCTATGATATCACGTATAGGTCTTATCTAAAATGTCATAGGAATGAACCTCTTTCCACAGAGAAGTACACTCACGTGTTCAGAAAACAAGCTTGTGGTTAACCAAATGGAAAGGTGTGAGGAATGTATAATGGAGGATATTGTGTTTAACAGACGTATGCTAATACTTATAAAATATATAATCATCAGACATACCGAATACCAAGAGAGGTCTATACAACATTCTGTAATAACCTATATGGAACAGGATCCAAACATGAAAAGATACATGAATCAATGAAAGACATTCTGTACACCTAGAACAAACACCACATTGCAATCAAATTTGCTCTGAGAAAAATGAAAATTCAACTGAGAATACCAACAACAAATAAGTAGACATAGTTTTCGGGGGTTTATCCTGGCACATTCCACTCTACTCTACAACCTACAAACAGGACTTCCAGGAAGGCTCTGCTGCCCTAGTAACCAGAGTGGGGAATATAGAAATGCTGCCCCCTTTTGGCCGTTGCCTGCAACAGCAGCTTTAAACGCAGAACTAATGGTCATGTGATATTCACAATTACTACAGGGCTGTAAACGACACCTGCCCTCAAAAAATGTCCTGGGGCAGGTAATGGCCACAGGAATTCAGAACATGGCACATTTTTCAAGGAAACAATTTGAAGAGGTAAGTTTCTCTGTTTCACCTAAAAAAAAGAAAGAAAACGGACGTAGATGAAAGCTCAATATCAGGAATTATTAGACGCATACAAATCCAAACTACAAAAAGGTATCACCTCCCAACACTCAAAATGCCATCAGTAAAAAGTCTACAAACAATAAATGCTGAAGGGGTTTGAGAGATCTGTGTACCCTGTAGTTGCTGGTGGGATGTAAACTGGTAACAGCCAGTAGTGAGAACCGAATGGAGGTGCGTTGAAAGGTAAAAATTGAACTACCATATGATCTAGTAGGCCCACTGCTGGGCCTAACCCCTGAGAAGACCAGAATCCAAAAGACACAGGCTGGCAATCCTGCACTGCATCAATATTTAGCATAGCCAAGACTTGGAAGTCACCAAAATGTCCATCAACAGATGAATGCACAAAGAAGAAGTGGTCCGTATACACAATGGAATATTCGCCATGGAAAAGGATGAAACACTGCTCTTTGCAGCACCATAGATGAGCCTAGAGATAATCACAGAACATGAGGTAAGTCGGAAAGCAGACGACAAATAACCTGTGATATCACTCCTAGCTGTTACCTAACAACTGACACGTATGCACATATTTCCACAGAGAAAGACTCTCACAGACTTAGAAAACAAACTATGGTTATCTAAAAGGAAAGGTGGGAGGAATGGATACATTAAGATTAGGGTTACCATACGTATACAAATACATATTAAACACATGTATCAAAAAGACCGACCATAGATTGGTCCTCCATGTCTCTCAGAGGAAGGCGAAGGATGAGCGTGGCTCCTGAGTCATCTAGCTGAGCTGTCATCGTGCAAACTGATGTCCAAGAGCCCAGGCAAGAGAGGAGGCAGCCTTGACCAGAGCTTTTCTCAACCGCCAAAGAATTATATTTATAACAGCTTTTGAATGGTGTATTTATAAATCGGTGGAAGTGGAGAGAATATTTTATGGAACATAAATTTATTCATGAGTAAAATATATTAGCCAGGCTAGGAAATGCTAGATTGTTCAGAGACGTTTTAGTCTGGCCCAAGAAACCCAATATCTCGAAGAAATTGGTTTTTTTCTCCAAGTACACAAGACAATACGTATCGATGCCAAACTGACATTGTCATTGTTATTGATAATAATAGCACAGGACATTGTTATTGATAATAATAGCACAGATCTCAGCTCATCAGCTAGCATGTTCTTGTGTTCTGCTCTTATTGGGTTTACTTGTTAGTGAGTTTGTTTATCTTTGCTGAGTGTTAATGTACTATTTTCTCTTTCTGAAAGGATTTTTAATTTTTTAATCTTTTAAAACTAAATTATTGTACTACTTCTGGACCAAATATTTTGAAAAACTTAGAGTTCCAACAGCCCCATGTCCACAGAACAATGATTTTGATGTCTTAGCTTGTGTAAGAACACTCCCACAAGTTAACCATTTCATTTCGCCGAAACAATCATACCACATTCAGTTGATAATATCCTTCTCTCCCAAATTTACTTGTACTTCAAATAAAACAGAAAAAACAAACAAAAAAAAAAAGACCGACCATATACCAAGGGAGGTCTACTGAACGCTCTGTAATAATTTACACGGGGGCTTGCCTGGTGGCACCGTGGTTAAGAATCCGCCTGCCAATGCAGGGGACACAGGTTCGATCCCTGGTTCAGGAAGATCCCACATGCTGCAGAGCAACTAAGCTCGTGCACCACAACTAATGATCCTACGCTCTGGAGCCCACGAGCCATAACTACTGAGCCCAGGCACCACAACTACTGAAGCCCGCACGCCTAGAGCCCGTACTCCGCAACAAGAGAAGCCACTGCAGTGAGAAGCCAGTGCACCGCAACGGAGAGTGGCCCCCGCTCACGGCAACTGGAGAAAGCCCACATGCAGCAACGAAGATCCAACTCTGCCAAAAATAAATAAATAAATAAATAAAATTTACAAAAAAAATACTAGTAATTTACATGGGAAGAGGATCTGTACATGAATAGACATATATAATGTTCAATTGAACCTGATTGTGTACACCCAGAACAAACACTATTCTACTCATTACCCCAATTTAAAAAATTAAAACCACGAACGACAATTAATGAGACATAAAGTTATTGGGGCTTTCCCTGGCATATCCCATTCTAATTTACAACCTAGGAACACGACTTTCAGGAAGGCTCTGCTGCCCTAGTAACCAGATTTGGGAATGGAGAAATGCTGCCGCCTTGTGGCCGTCTCCCACAATAGCAGCTTTAAACACAGGGCTAACGGTCACTTGAGATTCACGGTAATTGTAGGGCCGTAAATGACACGTGTCCTCAAAAAATGTCCTGGGGTAGGTAATGGCCAAGAAAGTTCACAACACGGAAAATTTCTCAAGAAGACAGTTTGAAGAGGTAAGTGTTCCTCACTCTGTTGTTTTAAAAAAAGAAGAACATGGATAAAAGCTCCATATCAGGAATTATTGGTTGGATGCAAATCCAAACTACAAAAAGATGTCGCCACCCAATATTCAAAATGCCATCCGTAAAAAGTCTACAAACAATGAATGCTGACGGGTTGGAGGAGAAATGCATACCCACTATGCTGTTGGTTGGATGTAAAGTGGTAACAGCTAATCAGGAGAACAGAATGGAGCTGCGTTTAAAAGGTAAAAATTGAGCTACCATATGATGCGGCCGATCCCCTAATGGGCCTATACCCTAAGAAGACCAGAATCGGAAAGGCACAGACAGGCAAACATGCACTGCAGCAATATTGAAATAGCCAAGACATGGAAGCAAAAAAAAGCTCCATAAACAAATGAATGGACAAAGTGGTACATGTACAGAATGGAATATTAGCCGTGAAAAAAAATAAAAGAATGGCATATGCAGCACCACAGATGAGCCTAGAGATAATCACACAACGTGAAGTAAGTCAGAATGCGAAAGACAAATGTCCTATGATATCACTTATGGTATCTGAAAATTCATAAAAATGAACATATATCCATAGAGAAAGACAATCTCAGATTGAGAAGACAAACT
Source organism: Balaenoptera ricei (assembly GCF_028023285.1). NCBI lineage: Eukaryota > Metazoa > Chordata > Mammalia > Artiodactyla > Balaenopteridae > Balaenoptera > Balaenoptera ricei. Next base: position 53,894 of record NW_026777728.1, read on the forward strand.
TATGGTTAAGCCGATGAAAAGGTGTGAGGAATGGATAAATTAGGATATTGGGGTTAACAAACATATACTAAGACATATAAAATATATCATCCCCAAAGACCTATGGAATACCAAGAGTGGTCTACTCAACACTTTGTAATAACCTACATGGACAAGGAGTCAAAGATGTATACATATATGTATATGTGTACATGAACAAGATTCTGTACACCTAGAACAAAAGACATTTTTCAATCATATTTGCTCTGATAAAAATTAAAACTTAAGGACACAAACAAGAATTAAGGAGGCTAAAACTTATGGGGGTTTGTCCTGGCACATTCCACTCTAATCTGCAACCTAAAAGCACAACTTGCAGCAAGGTTCTCTTTCCCTAGCAAGCAGAGTTGGCAACGTAGAAATGCTGCCACCCTAAGGCCGTTTCCTCAAACAGCAGCTTTAAATCCACTGCTAATGGTCACTAATATTCACAAGGACTGCAGGGCTGTAAGTGACTCATGCTCTCAAAAACTGTCCTGGGGTAGGGAATGCCCAAAGAAATCCAAACGCGGCAAATTTTTCAAGAAGGCAATTTGAAGTTGTAAGTTTAGCTCAATCTTTAAAAAAAATGAAAAGGACATTGATAAATGCAAAACATCAGGAATTATTAGACGCATACAAGTCCAATCTACACAAAGGTATCACCTCTCACCAGTCAAAATGACCATCAGCAAAATGTCAACAAACGATAGATGTTGAAGAAGTTGTGGAGAATAGCGTAAGCTCTCGGTCTAAGTGGGATGTAAACTGGTAACAGCCAATAATAGGAACAGAATGGCAGTGCGTTTAAAGGTAAAAATTGAGTTACCATATGATCCAGAAGGCCCACTATTGGGCCTGTCACATGTGAAAGGCAGAATCAAAAAGAATCAGGATGGAAAATCGTGTATTGCAGCAGTATTTACAATAGCCAAGACATGGAAGCAAACAAAATGTCCATCAACAGATAAATGGACAAAGAAGAATTGGTATACCTACCGAATGGAATAGTAGCCTCGGAAAAGAAATGAACAATGCCGTTCTCAGGACTACACATGAGCCTAGAAATAATCATATTACGTTAAGTAAGTCAAAAGGGAATGACAAATATCCTATGATATCATTTATACATGTTATCCTAAGATTGCTACCAATGAACATATTTCCACAGAAAAAGACACTCACAGACTTATAAAACAAACTAATGGTTAACCAAAATGAAAGGTGGGAGGACGGATAAATTAGGATTATGGGGCTAACATACATATACTAAGGTATGTTAAATGTATATAAACATATAACATATAAACTATATGCATTATATAATCACCAATCCATATAAAATATATAATGACAAAACACCTACCAAATACCAAGGGAGGTCTACTCAACATTCTGTAATAACATACATGGTAACAGGACCCGAAGATGAACAGACATATGTATGAATCGTTGAGCAGATTCTGTACAGCCAGACAATCACAACACTCTAATCAAATTTACTGCAATAAGAAATAGAAATTAAATTTTAAAAACAAACATAAGTAAGGAGACATAAACTTCTGGGGGCTTGTCCCAGCACATTCCACTCTAATTTACAACCTCGGAACACTACCTCCAAAAAGACTCTGTTGCCCTGGTAACAAGAGTTGAGAACGTAATAATGCTGCCGCCTTGTGGCTGTTTTCCACAACAGCAGCTTTAAACCCAGTGCTAATGGTCGCTTAATAGTCACAAGGACTGCAGGGCTGTAAAGGACACCTGCCCTCAAAAAGTGTCCTGGGATAGGGAATAGGCAAGAAAATTCAACACATGACAAAGTTTTCAAAAAGTCAATATGAAGAGGGAAGTTGTACTCACTCTTTAAAAAAAAAGGAAAAGAAAAAAAAGGACATGCCTAAAGCTCAGTATAAGTAATTATTAGCCGCATGCAAATCCATCGTCCACAAAGGATTCAGCTCACACCAGTCAAATGACCATCAGCAAAAAGTCTACGAACTATAAATGCTGAAGAGGTTTTAAGGAGCTGTGTACCTTCTAGCTGCTGGTGGGATGTAAAGTGGTAACAGCACTAATGAGAACTGAATGGAGCTGCTTTAAAAGGTAAAAACCGAGCTAGGATATGATGTGGCCGAACCCCTAAATGGGCCTATACCCGAAGAAGACCACAATCGGAAAGGCACAGACAGGCAAACATGCACTGCAGCGATACTGAAATAGCCAAGACATGGAAGCAAAAAAAAGGTCCATAAACAAATGAATGGACAAAGAAGAAGTGGTACATGTACAGAATGGAATATTAGCCACGAAAAATAATAAAAGAATGGCATATGCAGCACCACAGATGAGCCTAGAGATAATCACACAACGTGAAGTAAGTCAGAATGCGAAAGACAAATATCCTACGATATCACTTATGGTATCTGAAAATTCATAAAAATGAACATATATCCATAGAGAAAGACAATCTCAGATTGAGAAGACAAACTTATGGTCAAGCCAATGAAAAGGTGTGAGGAATGGATAAATTAGGATATTGGGATTAACAAACATATACTAAGACATATAAAATATATCATCCCCAAAGACCTATGGAATACCAAGAGTGGTCTACTCAACACTTTGTAATAACCTACATGGAAAAGAACACAAAGATCAATAGATATATGTATATGTGTTCATGAACAAGATTCTGTACACCTAGAACAAAAGACATATTTCAATCAAATTTGCTCTGATAAAAATTAAAACTTAAAGACACAAACAAGAATTAAGGAGGCTAAAACTTATGGGGGTTTGTCCTGGCACATTCCACTCTAATCTGCAACCTAAAAGCACAACTTGCAGCAAGGTTCTCTTTCCCTAGCAAGCAGAGTTGGCAACGTAGAAATGCTGCCACCCTAAGGCCGTTTCCTCAAACAGCAGCTTTAAATCCACTGCTAATGGTCACTAATATTCACAAGGACTGCAGGGCTGTAAATGACTCATGCCCTCAAAAACTGTCCTGGGGTAGGGAATGCCCAAAGAAATCCAAACGCGGCAAATTTTTCAAGAAGGCAATTTGAAGTTGTAAGTTTAGCTCAATCTTTAAAAAAAATGAAAAGGACATTGATAAACGCAAAACATCAGGAATTATTAGACGCATGCAAATCCAATCTACACAAAGGTGTCACCTCTCACCAGTCAAAATGACCATCAGCAAAAAGTCAACAAACGATAGATGTTGAAGAAGTTGTGGAGAATAGCGTAAGCTCTCGGTCTAAGTGGGATGTAAACTGGTAACAAGCATATAATAGGAACAGAATGGCAGTGCGTTTAAAGGTAAAAATTGAGTCACCATATGATCCGGAAGGCCCACTATTGGGCCTGTCACCTGTGAAAGCCAGAATCAAAAAGACGCAGGATGGAAAATCGTGTATTGCAGCAGTATTTACAATAGCCAAGACCTGGAAGCAACAAAAATGTCCATCATCAGATGAATGGACGAAAAAGTGGTCCATGTACACAATGCAATATTAGACACAGAAAAGAATGAAACAATGCTGTTTGCAGCACCATAGATGAGGCTACAGATAATCACACAACTTGAAGTAAGTCAGAAAGCGAGAGACACATATCCTATGATATCACGTATAGGTCTTATCTAAAATGTCATAGGAATGAACCTCTTTCCACAGAGAAGTACACTCACGTGTTCAGAAAACAAGCTTGTGGTTAACCAAATGGAAAGGTGTGAGGAATGTATAATGGAGGATATTGTGTTTAACAGACGTATGCTAATACTTATAAAATATATAATCATCAGACATACCGAATACCAAGAGAGGTCTATACAACATTCTGTAATAACCTATATGGAACAGGATCCAAACATGAAAAGATACATGAATCAATGAAAGACATTCTGTACACCTAGAACAAACACCACATTGCAATCAAATTTGCTCTGAGAAAAATGAAAATTCAACTGAGAATACCAACAACAAATAAGTAGACATAGTTTTCGGGGGTTTATCCTGGCACATTCCACTCTACTCTACAACCTACAAACAGGACTTCCAGGAAGGCTCTGCTGCCCTAGTAACCAGAGTGGGGAATATAGAAATGCTGCCCCCTTTTGGCCGTTGCCTGCAACAGCAGCTTTAAACGCAGAACTAATGGTCATGTGATATTCACAATTACTACAGGGCTGTAAACGACACCTGCCCTCAAAAAATGTCCTGGGGCAGGTAATGGCCACAGGAATTCAGAACATGGCACATTTTTCAAGGAAACAATTTGAAGAGGTAAGTTTCTCTGTTTCACCTAAAAAAAAGAAAGAAAACGGACGTAGATGAAAGCTCAATATCAGGAATTATTAGACGCATACAAATCCAAACTACAAAAAGGTATCACCTCCCAACACTCAACATGCCATCAGTAAAAAGTCTACAAACAATAAATGCTGAAGGGGTTTGAGAGATCTGTGTACCCTGTAGTTGCTGGTGGGATGTAAACTGGTAACAGCCAGTAGTGAGAACCGAATGGAGGTGCGTTGAAAGGTAAAAATTGAACTACCATATGATCTAGTAGGCCCACTGCTGGGCCTAACCCCTGAGAAGACCAGAATCCAAAAGACACAGGCTGGCAATCCTGCACTGCATCAATATTTAGCATAGCCAAGACTTGGAAGTCACCAAAATGTCCATCAACAGATGAATGCACAAAGAAGAAGTGGTCCGTATACACAATGGAATATTCGCCATGGAAAAGGATGAAACACTGCTCTTTGCAGCACCATAGATGAGCCTAGAGATAATCACAGAACATGAGGTAAGTCGGAAAGCAGACGACAAATAACCTGTGATATCACTCCTAGCTGTTACCTAACAACTGACACGTATGCACATATTTCCACAGAGAAAGACTCTCACAGACTTAGAAAACAAACTATGGTTATCTAAAAGGAAAGGTGGGAGGAATGGATACATTAAGATTAGGGTTACCATACGTATACAAATACATATTAAACACATGTATCAAAAAGACCGACCATAGATTGGTCCTCCATGTCTCTCAGAGGAAGGCGAAGGATGAGCGTGGCTCCTGAGTCATCTAGCTGAGCTGTCATCGTGCAAACTGATGTCCAAGAGCCCAGGCAAGAGAGGAGGCAGCCTTGACCAGAGCTTTTCTCAACCGCCAAAGAATTATATTTATAACAGCTTTTGAATGGTGTATTTATAAACCGGTGGAAGTGGAGAGAATATTTTATGGAACATAAATTTATTCATGAGTAAAATATATTAGCCAGGCTAGGAAATGCTAGATTGTTCAGAGACGTTTTAGTCTGGCCCAAGAAACCCAATATCTCGAAGAAATTGGTTTTTTTCTCCAAGTACACAAGACAATACGTATCGATGCCAAACTGACATTGTCATTGTTATTGATAATAATAGCACAGGACATTGTTATTGATAATAATAGCACAGATCTCAGCTCATCAGCTAGCATGTTCTTGTGTTCTGCTCTTATTGGGTTTACTTGTTAGTGAGTTTGTTTATCTTTGCTGAGTGTTAATGTACTATTTTCTCTTTCTGAAAGGATTTTTAATTTTTTAATCTTTTAAAACTAAATTATTGTACTACTTCTGGACCAAATATTTTGAAAAACTTAGAGTTCCAACAGCCCCATGTCCACAGAACAATGATTTTGATGTCTTAGCTTGTGTAAGAACACTCCCACAAGTTAACCATTTCATTTCGCCGAAACAATCATACCACATTCAGTTGATAATATCCTTCTCTCCCAAATTTACTTGTACTTCAAATAAAACAGAAAAAACAAACAAAAAAAAAAAGACCGACCATATACCAAGGGAGGTCTACTGAACGCTCTGTAATAATTTACACGGGGGCTTGCCTGGTGGCACCGTGGTTAAGAATCCGCCTGCCAATGCAGGGGACACAGGTTGGATCCCTGGTTCAGGAAGATCCCACATGCTGCAGAGCAACTAAGCTCGTGCACCACAACTAATGATCCTACGCTCTGGAGCCCACGAGCCATAACTACTGAGCCCAGGCACCACAACTACTGAAGCCCGCACGCCTAGAGCCCGTACTCCGCAACAAGAGAAGCCACTGCAGTGAGAAGCCAGTGCACCGCAACGGAGAGTGGCCCCCGCTCACGGCAACTGGAGAAAGCCCACATGCAGCAACGAAGATCCAACTCTGCCAAAAATAAATAAATAAATAAATAAAATTTACCAAAAAAATACTAGTAATTTACATGGGAAGAGGATCTGTACATGAATAGACATATATAATGTTCAATTGAACCTGATTGTGTACACCCAGAACAAACACTATTCTACTCATTACCCCAATTTAAAAAATTAAAACCACGAACGACAATTAATGAGACATAAAGTTATTGGGGCTTTCCCTGGCATATCCCATTCTAATTTACAACCTAGGAACACGACTTTCAGGAAGGCTCTGCTGCCCTAGTAACCAGATTTGGGAATGGAGAAATGCTGCCGCCTTGTGGCCGTCTCCCACAATAGCAGCTTTAAACACAGGGCTAACGGTCACTTGAGATTCACGGTAATTGTAGGGCCGTAAATGACACGTGTCCTCAAAAAATGTCCTGGGGTAGGTAATGGCCAAGAAAGTTCACAACACGGAAAATTTCTCAAGAAGACAGTTTGAAGAGGTAAGTGTTCCTCACTCTGTTGTTTTAAAAAAAGAAGAACATGGATAAAAGCTCCATATCAGGAATTATTGGTTGGATGCAAATCCAAACTACAAAAAGATGTCGCCACCCAATATTCAAAATGCCATCCGTAAAAAGTCTACAAACAATGAATGCTGACGGGTTGGAGGAGAAATGCATACCCACTATGCTGTTGGTTGGATGTAAAGTGGTAACAGCTAATCAGGAGAACAGAATGGAGCTGCGTTTAAAAGGTAAAAATTGAGCTACCATATGATGCGGCCGATCCCCTAATGGGCCTATACCCTAAGAAGACCAGAATCGGAAAGGCACAGACAGGCAAACATGCACTGCAGCAATATTGAAATAGCCAAGACATGGAAGCAAAAAAAAGCTCCATAAACAAATGAATGGACAAAGACAAAGTGGTACATGTACAGAATGGAATATTAGCCGTGAAAAAAAATAAAAGAATGGCATATGCAGCACCACAGATGAGCCTAGAGATAATCACACAACGTGAAGTAAGTCAGAATGCGAAAGACAAATGTCCTATGATATCACTTATGGTATCTGAAAATTCATAAAAATGAACATATATCCATAGAGAAAGACAATCTCAGATTGAGAAGACAAACTTATGGTTAAGCCGATGAAAAGGTGTGAGGAATGGATAAATTAGGATATTGGGGTTAACAAACATATACTAAGACATATAAAATATATCATCCCCAAAGACCTATGGAATACCAAGAGTGGTCTACTCAACACTTTGTAATAACCTACATGGACAAGGAGTCAAAGATGTATACATATATGTATATGTGTACATGAACAAGATTCTGTACACCTAGAACAAAAGACATTTTTCAATCATATTTGCTCTGATAAAAATTAAAACTTAAGGACACAAACAAGAATTAAGGAGGCTAAAACTTATGGGGGTTTGTCCTGGCACATTCCACTCTAATCTGCAACCTAAAAGCACAACTTGCAGCAAGGTTCTGTTTCCCTAGCAAGCAGAGTTGGCAACGTAGAAATGCTGCCACCCTAAGGCCGTTTCCTCAAACAGCAGCTTTAAATCCACTGCTAATGGTCACTAATATTCACAAGGACTGCAGGGCTGTAAGTGACTCATGCTCTCAAAAACTGTCCTGGGGTAGGGAATGCCCAAAGAAATCCAAACGCGGCAAATTTTTCAAGAAGGCAATTTGAAGTTGTAAGTTTAGCTCAATCTTTAAAAAAAATGAAAAGGACATTGATAAATGCAAAACATCAGGAATTATTAGACGCATACAAGTCCAATCTACACAAAGGTATCACCTCTCACCAGTCAAAATGACCATCAGCAAAATGTCAACAAACGATAGATGTTGAAGAAGTTGTGGAGAATAGCGTAAGCTCTCGGTCTAAGTGGGATGTAAACTGGTAACAGCCAATAATAGGAACAGAATGGCAGTGCGTTTAAAGGTAAAAATTGAGTTACCATATGATCCAGAAGGCCCACTATTGGGCCTGTCACATGTGAAAGGCAGAATCAAAAAGAATCAGGATGGAAAATCGTGTATTGCAGCAGTATTTACAATAGCCAAGACATGGAAGCAAACAAAATGTCCATCAACAGATAAATGGACAAAGAAGAATTGGTATACCTACCGAATGGAATAGTAGCCTCGGAAAAGAAATGAACAATGCCGTTCTCAGGACTACACATGAGCCTAGAAATAATCATATTACGTTAAGTAAGTCAAAAGGGAATGACAAATATCCTATGATATCATTTATACATGTTATCCTAAGATTGCTACCAATGAACATATTTCCACAGAAAAAGACACTCACAGACTTATAAAACAAACTAATGGTTAACCAAAATGAAAGGTGGGAGGACGGATAAATTAGGATTATGGGGCTAACATACATATACTAAGGTATGTTAAATGTATATAAACATATAACATATAAACTATATGCATTATATAATCACCAATCCATATAAAATATATAATGACAAAACACCTACCAAATACCAAGGGAGGTCTACTCAACATTCTGTAATAACATACATGGTAACAGGATCCGAAGATGAACAGACATATGTATGAATCGTTGAGCAGATTCTGTACAGCCAGACAATCACAACACTCTAATCAAATTTACTGCAATAAGAAATAGAAATTAAATTTTAAAAACAAACATAAGTAAGGAGACATAAACTTCTGGGGGCTTGTCCCAGCACATTCCACTCTAATTTACAACCTCGGAACACTACCTCCAAAAAGACTCTGTTGCCCTGGTAACAAGAGTTGAGAACGTAATAATGCTGCCGCCTTGTGGCTGTTTTCCACAACAGCAGCTTTAAACCCAGTGCTAATGGTCGCTTAATAGTCACAAGGACTGCAGGGCTGTAAAGGACACCTGCCCTCAAAAAGTGTCCTGGGATAGGGAATAGGCAAGAAAATTCAACACATGACAAAGTTTTCAAAAAGTCAATATGAAGAGGGAAGTTGTACTCACTCTTTAGAAAAAAAAGGAAAAGAAAAAAAAGGACATGCCTAAAGCTCAGTATAAGTAATTATTAGCCGCATGCAAATCCATCGTCCACAAAGGATTCAGCTCACACCAGTCAAATGACCATCAGCAAAAAGTCTACGAACTATAAATGCTGAAGAGGTTTTAAGGAGCTGTGTACCTTCTAGCTGCTGGTGGGATGTAAAGTGGTAACAGCACTAATGAGAACTGAATGGAGCTGCTTTAAAAGGTAAAAACTGAGCTAGGATATGATGTGGCCGAACCCCTAAATGGGCCTATACCCGAAGAAGACCACAATCGGAAAGGCACAGACAGGCAAACATGCACTGCAGCGATACTGAAATAGCCAAGACATGGAAGCAAAAAAAAGGTCCATAAACAAATGAATGGACAAAGAAGAAGTGGTACATGTACAGAATGGAATATTAGCCACGAAAAATAATAAAAGAATGGCATATGCAGCACCACAGATGAGCCTAGAGATAATCACACAACGTGAAGTAAGTCAGAATGCGAAAGACAAATATCCTACGATATCACTTATGGTATCTGAAAATTCATAAAAATGAACATATATCCATAGAGAAAGACAATCTCAGATTGAGAAGACAAACTTATGGTCAAGCCAATGAAAAGGTGTGAGGAATGGATAAATTAGGATATTGGGATTAACAAACATATACTAAGACATATAAAATATATCATCCCCAAAGACCTATGGAATACCAAGAGTGGTCTACTCAACACTTTGTAATAACCTACATGGAAAAGAACACAAAGATCAATAGATATATGTATATGTGTTCATGAACAAGATTCTGTACACCTAGAACAAAAGACATATTTCAATCAAATTTGCTCTGATAAAAATTAAAACTTAAAGACACAAACAAGAATTAAGGAGGCTAAAACTTATGGGGGTTTGTCCTGGCACATTCCACTCTAATCTGCAACCTAAAAGCACAACTTGCAGCAAGGTTCTCTTTCCCTAGCAAGCAGAGTTGGCAACGTAGAAATGCTGCCACCCTAAGGCCGTTTCCTCAAACAGCAGCTTTAAATCCACTGCTAATGGTCACTAATATTCACAAGGACTGCAGGGCTGTAAATGACTCATGCCCTCAAAAACTGTCCTGGGGTAGGGAATGCCCAAAGAAATCCAAACGCGGCAAATTTTTCAAGAAGGCAATTTGAAGTTGTAAGTTTAGCTCAATCTTTAAAAAAAAATGAAAAGGACATTGATAAACGCAAAACATCAGGAATTATTAGACGCATGCAAATCCAATCTACACAAAGGTGTCACCTCTCACCAGTCAAAATGACCATCAGCAAAAAGTCAACAAACGATAGATGTTGAAGAAGTTGTGGAGAATAGCGTAAGCTCTCGGTCTAAGTGGGATGTAAACTGGTAACAAGCATATAATAGGAACAGAATGGCAGTGCGTTTAAAGGTAAAAATTGAGTCACCATATGATCCGGAAGGCCCACTATTGGGCCTGTCACCTGTGAAAGCCAGAATCAAAAAGACGCAGGATGGAAAATCGTGTATTGCAGCAGTATTTACAATAGCCAAGACCTGGAAGCAACAAAAATGTCCATCATCAGATGAATGGACGAAAAAGTGGTCCATGTACACAATGCAATATTAGACACAGAAAAGAATGAAACAATGCTGTTTGCAGCACCATAGATGAGGCTACAGATAATCACACAACTTGAAGTAAGTCAGAAAGCGAGAGACACATATCCTATGATATCACGTATAGGTCTTATCTAAAATGTCATAGGAATGAACCTCTTTCCACAGAGAAGTACACTCACGTGTTCAGAAAACAAGCTTGTGGTTAACCAAATGGAAAGGTGTGAGGAATGTATAATGGAGGATATTGTGTTTAACAGACGTATGCTAATACTTATAAAATATATAATCATCAGACATACCGAATACCAAGAGAGGTCTATACAACATTCTGTAATAACCTATATGGAACAGGATCCAAACATGAAAAGATACATGAATCAATGAAAGACATTCTGTACACCTAGAACAAACACCACATTGCAATCAAATTTGCTCTGAGAAAAATGAAAATTCAACTGAGAATACCAACAACAAATAAGTAGACATAGTTTTCGGGGGTTTATCCTGGCACATTCCACTCTACTCTACAACCTACAAACAGGACTTCCAGGAAGGCTCTGCTGCCCTAGTAACCAGAGTGGGGAATATAGAAATGCTGCCCCCTTTTGGCCGTTGCCTGCAACAGCAGCTTTAAACGCAGAACTAATGGTCATGTGATATTCACAATTACTACAGGGCTGTAAACGACACCTGCCCTCAAAAAATGTCCTGGGGCAGGTAATGGCCACAGGAATTCAGAACATGGCACATTTTTCAAGGAAACAATTTGAAGAGGTAAGTTTCTCTGTTTCACCTAAAAAAAAGAAAGAAAACGGACGTAGATGAAAGCTCAATATCAGGAATTATTAGACGCATACAAATCCAAACTACAAAAAGGTATCACCTCCCAACACTCAACATGCCATCAGTAAAAAGTCTACGAACAATAAATGCTGAAGGGGTTTGAGAGATCTGTGTACCCTGTAGTTGCTGGTGGGATGTAAACTGGTAACAGCCAGTAGTGAGAACCGAATGGAGGTGCGTTGAAAGGTAAAAATTGAACTACCATATGATCTAGTAGGCCCACTGCTGGGCCTAACCCCTGAGAAGACCAGAATCCAAAAGACACAGGCTGGCAATCCTGCACTGCATCAATATTTAGCATAGCCAAGACTTGGAAGTCACCAAAATGTCCATCAACAGATGAATGCACAAAGAAGAAGTGGTCCGTATACACAATGGAATATTCGCCATGGAAAAGGATGAAACACTGCTCTTTGCAGCACCATAGATGAGCCTAGAGATAATCACAGAACATGAGGTAAGTCGGAAAGCAGACGACAAATAACCTGTGATATCACTCCTAGCTGTTACCTAACAACTGACACGTATGCACATATTTCCACAGAGAAAGACTCTCACAGACTTAGAAAACAAACTATGGTTATCTAAAAGGAAAGGTGGGAGGAATGGATACATTAAGATTAGGGTTACCATACGTATACAAATACATATTAAACACATGTATCAAAAAGACCGACCATAGATTGGTCCTCCATGTCTCTCAGAGGAAGGCGAAGGATGAGCGTGGCTCCTGAGTCATCTAGCTGAGCTGTCATCGTGCAAACTGATGTCCAAGAGCCCAGGCAAGAGAGGAGGCAGCCTTGACCAGAGCTTTTCTCAACCGCCAAAGAATTATATTTATAACAGCTTTTGAATGGTGTATTTATAAATCGGTGGAAGTGGAGAGAATATTTTATGGAACATAAATTTATTCATGAGTAAAATATATTAGCCAGGCTAGGAAATGCTAGATTGTTCAGAGACGTTTTAGTCTGGCCCAAGAAACCCAATATCTCGAAGAAATTGGTTTTTTTCTCCAAGTACACAAGACAATACGTATCGATGCCAAACTGACATTGTCATTGTTATTGATAATAATAGCACAGGACATTGTTATTGATAATAATAGCACAGATCTCAGCTCATCAGCTAGCATGTTCTTGTGTTCTGCTCTTATTGGGTTTACTTGTTAGTGAGTTTGTTTATCTTTGCTGAGTGTTAATGTACTATTTTCTCTTTCTGAAAGGATTTTTAATTTTTTAATCTTTTAAAACTAAATTATTGTACTACTTCTGGACCAAATATTTTGAAAAACTTAGAGTTCCAACAGCCCCATGTCCACAGAACAATGATTTTGATGTCTTAGCTTGTGTAAGAACACTCCCACAAGTTAACCATTTCATTTCGCCGAAACAATCATACCACATTCAGTTGATAATATCCTTCTCTCCCAAATTTACTTGTACTTCAAATAAAACAGAAAAAACAAACAAAAAAAAAAAGACCGACCATATACCAAGGGAGGTCTACTGAACGCTCTGTAATAATTTACACGGGGGCTTGCCTGGTGGCACCGTGGTTAAGAATCCGCCTGCCAATGCAGGGGACACAGGTTCGATCCCTGGTTCAGGAAGATCCCACATGCTGCAGAGCAACTAAGCTCGTGCACCACAACTAATGATCCTACGCTCTGGAGCCCACGAGCCATAACTACTGAGCCCAGGCACCACAACTACTGAAGCCCGCACGCCTAGAGCCCGTACTCCGCAACAAGAGAAGCCACTGCAGTGAGAAGCCCGTGCACCGCAACGGAGAGTGGCCCCCGCTCACGGCAACTGGAGAAAGCCCACATGCACCAACGAAGATCCAACTCTGCCAAAAATAAATAAATAAATAAATAAAATTTACAAAAAAAATACTAGTAATTTACATGGGAAGAGGATCTGTACATGAATAGACATATATAATGTTCAATTGAACCTGATTGTGTACACCCAGAACAAACACTATTCTACTCATTACCCCAATTTAAAAAATTAAAACCACGAACGACAATTAATGAGACATAAAGTTATTGGGGCTTTCCCTGGCATATCCCATTCTAATTTACAACCTAGGAACACGACTTTCAGGAAGGCTCTGCTACCCTAGTAACCAGATTTGGGAATGGAGAAATGCTGCCGCCTTGTGGCCGTCTCCCACAATAGCAGCTTTAAACACAGGGCTAACGGTCACTTGAGATTCACGGTAATTGTAGGGCCGTAAATGACACGTGTCCTCAAAAAATGTCCTGGGGTAGGTAATGGCCAAGAAAGTTCACAACACGGAAAATTTCTCAAGAAGACAGTTTGAAGAGGTAAGTGTTCCTCACTCTGTTGTTTTAAAAAAAGAAGAACATGGATAAAAGCTCCATATCAGGAATTATTGGTTGGATGCAAATCCAAACTACAAAAAGATGTCGCCACCCAATATTCAAAATGCCATCCGTAAAAAGTCTACAAACAATGAATGCTGACGGGTTGGAGGAGAAATGCATACCCACTATGCTGTTGGTTGGATGTAAAGTGGTAACAGCTAATCAGGAGAACAGAATGGAGCTGCGTTTAAAAGGTAAAAATTGAGCTACCATATGATGCGGCCGATCCCCTAATGGGCCTATACCCTAAGAAGACCAGAATCGGAAAGGCACAGACAGGCAAACATGCACTGCAGCAATATTGAAATAGCCAAGACATGGAAGCAAAAAAAAGCTCCATAAACAAATGAATGGACAAAGACAAAGTGGTACATGTACAGAATGGAATATTAGCCGTGAAAAAAAATAAAAGAATGGCATATGCAGCACCACAGATGAGCCTAGAGATAATCACACAACGTGAAGTAAGTCAGAATGCGAAAGACAAATGTCCTATGATATCACTTATGGTATCTGAAAATTCATAAAAATGAACATATATCCATAGAGAAAGACAATCTCAGATTGAGAAGACAAACTTATGGTTAAGCCGATGAAAAGGTGTGAGGAATGGATAAATTAGGATATTGGGGTTAACAAACATATACTAAGACATATAAAATATATCATCCCCAAAGACCTATGGAATACCAAGAGTGGTCTACTCAACACTTTGTAATAACCTACATGGACAAGGAGTCAAAGATGTATACATATATGTATATGTGTACATGAACAAGATTCTGTACACCTAGAACAAAAGACATTTTTCAATCATATTTGCTCTGATAAAAATTAAAACTTAAGGACACAAACAAGAATTAAGGAGGCTAAAACTTATGGGGGTTTGTCCTGGCACATTCCACTCTAATCTGCAACCTAAAAGCACAACTTGCAGCAAGGTTCTGTTTCCCTAGCAAGCAGAGTTGGCAACGTAGAAATGCTGCCACCCTAAGGCCGTTTCCTCAAACAGCAGCTTTAAATCCACTGCTAATGGTCACTAATATTCACAAGGACTGCAGGGCTGTAAGTGACTCATGCTCTCAAAAACTGTCCTGGGGTAGGGAATGCCCAAAGAAATCCAAACGCGGCAAATTTTTCAAGAAGGCAATTTGAAGTTGTAAGTTTAGCTCAATCTTTAAAAAAAATGAAAAGGACATTGATAAATGCAAAACATCAGGAATTATTAGACGCATACAAGTCCAATCTACACAAAGGTATCACCTCTCACCAGTCAAAATGACCATCAGCAAAATGTCAACAAACGATAGATGTTGAAGAAGTTGTGGAGAATAGCGTAAGCTCTCGGTCTAAGTGGGATGTAAACTGGTAACAGCCAATAATAGGAACAGAATGGCAGTGCGTTTAAAGGTAAAAATTGAGTTACCATATGATCCAGAAGGCCCACTATTGGGCCTGTCACATGTGAAAGGCAGAATCAAAAAGAATCAGGATGGAAAATCGTGTATTGCAGCAGTATTTACAATAGCCAAGACATGGAAGCAAACAAAATGTCCATCAACAGATAAATGGACAAAGAAGAATTGGTATACCTACCGAATGGAATAGTAGCCTCGGAAAAGAAATGAACAATGCCGTTCTCAGGACTACACATGAGCCTAGAAATAATCATATTACGTTAAGTAAGTCAAAAGGGAATGACAAATAGCCTATGATATCATTTATACATGTTATCCTAAGATTGCTACCAATGAACATATTTCCACAGAAAAAGACACTCACAGACTTATAAAACAAACTAATGGTTAACCAAAATGAAAGGTGGGAGGACGGATAAATTAGGATTATGGGGCTAACATACATATACTAAGGTATGTTAAATGTATATAAACATATAACATATAAACTATATGCATTATATAATCACCAATCCATATAAAATATATAATGACAAAACACCTACCAAATACCAAGGGAGGTCTACTCAACATTCTGTAATAACATACATGGTAACAGGACCCGAAGATGAACAGACATATGTATGAATCGTTGAGCAGATTCTGTACAGCCAGACAATCACAACACTCTAATCAAATTTACTGCAATAAGAAATAGAAATTAAATTTTAAAAACAAACATAAGTAAGGAGACATAAACTTCTGGGGGCTTGTCCCAGCACATTCCACTCTAATTTACAACCTCGGAACACTACCTCCAAAAAGACTCTGTTGCCCTGGTAACAAGAGTTGAGAACGTAATAATGCTGCCGCCTTGTGGCTGTTTTCCACAACAGCAGCTTTAAACCCAGTGCTAATGGTCGCTTAATAGTCACAAGGACTGCAGGGCTGTAAAGGACACCTGCCCTCAAAAAGTGTCCTGGGATAGGGAATAGGCAAGAAAATTCAACACATGACAAAGTTTTCAAAAAGTCAATATGAAGAGGGAAGTTGTACTCACTCTTTAAAAAAAAAAGGAAAAGAAAAAAAAGGACATGCCTAAAGCTCAGTATAAGTAATTATTAGCCGCATGCAAATCCATCGTCCACAAAGGATTCAGCTCACACCAGTCAAATGACCATCAGCAAAAAGTCTACGAACTATAAATGCTGAAGAGGTTTTAAGGAGCTGTGTACCTTCTAGCTGCTGGTGGGATGTAAAGTGGTAACAGCACTAATGAGAACTGAATGGAGCTGCTTTAAAAGGTAAAAACTGAGCTAGGATATGATGTGGCCGAACCCCTAAATGGGCCTATACCCGAAGAAGACCACAATCGGAAAGGCACAGACAGGCAAACATGCACTGCAGCGATACTGAAATAGCCAAGACATGGAAGCAAAAAAAAGGTCCATAAACAAATGAATGGACAAAGAAGAAGTGGTACATGTACAGAATGGAATATTAGCCACGAAAAATAATAAAAGAATGGCATATGCAGCACCACAGATGAGCCTAGAGATAATCACACAACGTGAAGTAAGTCAGAATGCGAAAGACAAATATCCTACGATATCACTTATGGTATCTGAAAATTCATAAAAATGAACATATATCCATAGAGAAAGACAATCTCAGATTGAGAAGACAAACTTATGGTCAAGCCAATGAAAAGGTGTGAGGAATGGATAAATTAGGATATTGGGATTAACAAACATATACTAAGACATATAAAATATATCATCCCCAAAGACCTATGGAATACCAAGAGTGGTCTACTCAACACTTTGTAATAACCTACATGGAAAAGAACACAAAGATCAATAGATATATGTATATGTGTTCATGAACAAGATTCTGTACACCTAGAACAAAAGACATATTTCAATCAAATTTGCTCTGATAAAAATTAAAACTTAAAGACACAAACAAGAATTAAGGAGGCTAAAACTTATGGGGGTTTGTCCTGGCACATTCCACTCTAATCTGCAACCTAAAAGCACAACTTGCAGCAAGGTTCTCTTTCCCTAGCAAGCAGAGTTGGCAACGTAGAAATGCTGCCACCCTAAGGCCGTTTCCTCAAACAGCAGCTTTAAATCCACTGCTAATGGTCACTAATATTCACAAGGACTGCAGGGCTGTAAATGACTCATGCCCTCAAAAACTGTCCTGGGGTAGGGAATGCCCAAAGAAATCCAAACGCGGCAAATTTTTCAAGAAGGCAATTTGAAGTTGTAAGTTTAGCTCAATCTTTAAAAAAAATGAAAAGGACATTGATAAACGCAAAACATCAGGAATTATTAGACGCATGCAAATCCAATCTACACAAAGGTGTCACCTCTCACCAGTCAAAATGACCATCAGCAAAAAGTCAACAAACGATAGATGTTGAAGAAGTTGTGGAGAATAGCGTAAGCTCTCGGTCTAAGTGGGATGTAAACTGGTAACAAGCATATAATAGGAACAGAATGGCAGTGCGTTTAAAGGTAAAAATTGAGTCACCATATGATCCGGAAGGCCCACTATTGGGCCTGTCACCTGTGAAAGCCAGAATCAAAAAGACGCAGGATGGAAAATCGTGTATTGCAGCAGTATTTACAATAGCCAAGACCTGGAAGCAACAAAAATGTCCATCATCAGATGAATGGACGAAAAAGTGGTCCATGTACACAATGCAATATTAGACACAGAAAAGAATGAAACAATGCTGTTTGCAGCACCATAGATGAGGCTACAGATAATCACACAACTTGAAGTAAGTCAGAAAGCGAGAGACACATATCCTATGATATCACGTATAGGTCTTATCTAAAATGTCATAGGAATGAACCTCTTTCCACAGAGAAGTACACTCACGTGTTCAGAAAACAAGCTTGTGGTTAACCAAATGGAAAGGTGTGAGGAATGTATAATGGAGGATATTGTGTTTAACAGACGTATGCTAATACTTATAAAATATATAATCATCAGACATACCGAATACCAAGAGAGGTCTATACAACATTCTGTAATAACCTATATGGAACAGGATCCAAACATGAAAAGATACATGAATCAATGAAAGACATTCTGTACACCTAGAACAAACACCACATTGCAATCAAATTTGCTCTGAGAAAAATGAAAATTCAACTGAGAATACCAACAACAAATAAGTAGACATAGTTTTCGGGGGTTTATCCTGGCACATTCCACTCTACTCTACAACCTACAAACAGGACTTCCAGGAAGGCTCTGCTGCCCTAGTAACCAGAGTGGGGAATATAGAAATGCTGCCCCCTTTTGGCCGTTGCCTGCAACAGCAGCTTTAAACGCAGAACTAATGGTCATGTGATATTCACAATTACTACAGGGCTGTAAACGACACCTGCCCTCAAAAAATGTCCTGGGGCAGGTAATGGCCACAGGAATTCAGAACATGGCACATTTTTCAAGGAAACAATTTGAAGAGGTAAGTTTCTCTGTTTCACCTAAAAAAAAGAAAGAAAACGGACGTAGATGAAAGCTCAATATCAGGAATTATTAGACGCATACAAATCCAAACTACAAAAAGGTATCACCTCCCAACACTCAAAATGCCATCAGTAAAAAGTCTACAAACAATAAATGCTGAAGGGGTTTGAGAGATCTGTGTACCCTGTAGTTGCTGGTGGGATGTAAACTGGTAACAGCCAGTAGTGAGAACCGAATGGAGGTGCGTTGAAAGGTAAAAATTGAACTACCATATGATCTAGTAGGCCCACTGCTGGGCCTAACCCCTGAGAAGACCAGAATCCAAAAGACACAGGCTGGCAATCCTGCACTGCATCAATATTTAGCATAGCCAAGACTTGGAAGTCACCAAAATGTCCATCAACAGATGAATGCACAAAGAAGAAGTGGTCCGTATACACAATGGAATATTCGCCATGGAAAAGGATGAAACACTGCTCTTTGCAGCACCATAGATGAGCCTAGAGATAATCACAGAACATGAGGTAAGTCGGAAAGCAGACGACAAATAACCTGTGATATCACTCCTAGCTGTTACCTAACAACTGACACGTATGCACATATTTCCACAGAGAAAGACTCTCACAGACTTAGAAAACAAACTATGGTTATCTAAAAGGAAAGGTGGGAGGAATGGATACATTAAGATTAGGGTTACCATACGTATACAAATACATATTAAACACATGTATCAAAAAGACCGACCATAGATTGGTCCTCCATGTCTCTCAGAGGAAGGCGAAGGATGAGCGTGGCTCCTGAGTCATCTAGCTGAGCTGTCATCGTGCAAACTGATGTCCAAGAGCCCAGGCAAGAGAGGAGGCAGCCTTGACCAGAGCTTTTCTCAACCGCCAAAGAATTATATTTATAACAGCTTTTGAATGGTGTATTTATAAACCGGTGGAAGTGGAGAGAATATTTTATGGAACATAAATTTATTCATGAGTAAAATATATTAGCCAGGCTAGGAAATGCTAGATTGTTCAGAGACGTTTTAGTCTGGCCCAAGAAACCCAATATCTCGAAGAAATTGGTTTTTTTCTCCAAGTACACAAGACAATACGTATCGATGCCAAACTGACATTGTCATTGTTATTGATAATAATAGCACAGGACATTGTTATTGATAATAATAGCACAGATCTCAGCTCATCAGCTAGCATGTTCTTGTGTTCTGCTCTTATTGGGTTTACTTGTTAGTGAGTTTGTTTATCTTTGCTGAGTGTTAATGTACTATTTTCTCTTTCTGAAAGGATTTTTAATTTTTTAATCTTTTAAAACTAAATTATTGTACTACTTCTGGACCAAATATTTTGAAAAACTTAGAGTTCCAACAGCCCCATGTCCACAGAACAATGATTTTGATGTCTTAGCTTGTGTAAGAACACTCCCACAAGTTAACCATTTCATTTCGCCGAAACAATCATACCACATTCAGTTGATAATATCCTTCTCTCCCAAATTTACTTGTACTTCAAATAAAACAGAAAAAACAAACAAAAAAAAAAAGACCGACCATATACCAAGGGAGGTCTACTGAACGCTCTGTAATAATTTACACGGGGGCTTGCCTGGTGGCACCGTGGTTAAGAATCCGCCTGCCAATGCAGGGGACACAGGTTGGATCCCTGGTTCAGGAAGATCCCACATGCTGCAGAGCAACTAAGCTCGTGCACCACAACTAATGATCCTACGCTCTGGAGCCCACGAGCCATAACTACTGAGCCCAGGCACCACAACTACTGAAGCCCGCACGCCTAGAGCCCGTACTCCGCAACAAGAGAAGCCACTGCAGTGAGAAGCCAGTGCACCGCAACGGAGAGTGGCCCCCGCTCACGGCAACTGGAGAAAGCCCACATGCAGCAACGAAGATCCAACTCTGCCAAAAATAAATAAATAAATAAATAAAATTTACAAAAAAAATACTAGTAATTTACATGGGAAGAGGATCTGTACATGAATAGACATATATAATGTTCAATTGAACCTGATTGTGTACACCCAGAACAAACACTATTCTACTCATTACCCCAATTTAAAAAATTAAAACCACGAACGACAATTAATGAGACATAAAGTTATTGGGGCTTTCCCTGGCATATCCCATTCTAATTTACAACCTAGGAACACGACTTTCAGGAAGGCTCTGCTGCCCTAGTAACCAGATTTGGGAATGGAGAAATGCTGCCGCCTTGTGGCCGTCTCCCACAATAGCAGCTTTAAACACAGGGCTAACGGTCACTTGAGATTCACGGTAATTGTAGGGCCGTAAATGACACGTGTCCTCAAAAAATGTCCTGGGGTAGGTAATGGCCAAGAAAGTTCACAACACGGAAAATTTCTCAAGAAGACAGTTTGAAGAGGTAAGTGTTCCTCACTCTGTTGTTTTAAAAAAAGAAGAACATGGATAAAAGCTCCATATCAGGAATTATTGGTTGGATGCAAATCCAAACTACAAAAAGATGTCGCCACCCAATATTCAAAATGCCATCCGTAAAAAGTCTACAAACAATGAATGCTGACGGGTTGGAGGAGAAATGCATACCCACTATGCTGTTGGTTGGATGTAAAGTGGTAACAGCTAATCAGGAGAACAGAATGGAGCTGCGTTTAAAAGGTAAAAATTGAGCTACCATATGATGCGGCCGATCCCCTAATGGGCCTATACCCTAAGAAGACCAGAATCGGAAAGGCACAGACAGGCAAACATGCACTGCAGCAATATTGAAATAGCCAAGACATGGAAGCAAAAAAAAGCTCCATAAACAAATGAATGGACAAAGACAAAGTGGTACATGTACAGAATGGAATATTAGCCGTGAAAAAAAATAAAAGAATGGCATATGCAGCACCACAGATGAGCCTAGAGATAATCACACAACGTGAAGTAAGTCAGAATGCGAAAGACAAATGTCCTATGATATCACTTATGGTATCTGAAAATTCATAAAAATGAACATATATCCATAGAGAAAGACAATCTCAGATTGAGAAGACAAACTTATGGTTAAGCCGATGAAAAGGTGTGAGGAATGGATAAATTAGGATATTGGGGTTAACAAACATATACTAAGACATATAAAATATATCATCCCCAAAGACCTATGGAATACCAAGAGTGGTCTACTCAACACTTTGTAATAACCTACATGGACAAGGAGTCAAAGATGTATACATATATGTATATGTGTACATGAACAAGATTCTGTACACCTAGAACAAAAGACATTTTTCAATCATATTTGCTCTGATAAAAATTAAAACTTAAGGACACAAACAAGAATTAAGGAGGCTAAAACTTATGGGGGTTTGTCCTGGCACATTCCACTCTAATCTGCAACCTAAAAGCACAACTTGCAGCAAGGTTCTCTTTCCCTAGCAAGCAGAGTTGGCAACGTAGAAATGCTGCCACCCTAAGGCCGTTTCCTCAAACAGCAGCTTTAAATCCACTGCTAATGGTCACTAATATTCACAAGGACTGCAGGGCTGTAAGTGACTCATGCTCTCAAAAACTGTCCTGGGGTAGGGAATGCCCAAAGAAATCCAAACGCGGCAAATTTTTCAAGAAGGCAATTTGAAGTTGTAAGTTTAGCTCAATCTTTAAAAAAAATGAAAAGGACATTGATAAATGCAAAACATCAGGAATTATTAGACGCATACAAGTCCAATCTACACAAAGGTATCACCTCTCACCAGTCAAAATGACCATCAGCAAAATGTCAACAAACGATAGATGTTGAAGAAGTTGTGGAGAATAGCGTAAGCTCTCGGTCTAAGTGGGATGTAAACTGGTAACAGCCAATAATAGGAACAGAATGGCAGTGCGTTTAAAGGTAAAAATTGAGTTACCATATGATCCAGAAGGCCCACTATTGGGCCTGTCACATGTGAAAGGCAGAATCAAAAAGAATCAGGATGGAAAATCGTGTATTGCAGCAGTATTTACAATAGCCAAGACATGGAAGCAAACAAAATGTCCATCAACAGATAAATGGACAAAGAAGAATTGGTATACCTACCGAATGGAATAGTAGCCTTGGAAAAGAAATGAACAATGCCGTTCTCAGGACTACACATGAGCCTAGAAATAATCATATTACGTTAAGTAAGTCAAAAGGGAATGACAAATATCCTATGATATCATTTATACATGTTATCCTAAGATTGCTACCAATGAACATATTTCCACAGAAAAAGACACTCACAGACTTATAAAACAAACTAATGGTTAACCAAAATGAAAGGTGGGAGGACGGATAAATTAGGATTATGGGGCTAACATACATATACTAAGGTATGTTAAATGTATATAAACATATAACATATAAACTATATGCATTATATAATCACCAATCCATATAAAATATATAATGACAAAACACCTACCAAATACCAAGGGAGGTCTACTCAACATTCTGTAATAACATACATGGTAACAGGACCCGAAGATGAACAGACATATGTATGAATCGTTGAGCAGATTCTGTACAGCCAGACAATCACAACACTCTAATCAAATTTACTGCAATAAGAAATAGAAATTAAATTTTAAAAACAAACATAAGTAAGGAGACATAAACTTCTGGGGGCTTGTCCCAGCACATTCCACTCTAATTTACAACCTCGGAACACTACCTCCAAAAAGACTCTGTTGCCCTGGTAACAAGAGTTGAGAACGTAATAATGCTGCCGCCTTGTGGCTGTTTTCCACAACAGCAGCTTTAAACCCAGTGCTAATGGTCGCTTAATAGTCACAAGGACTGCAGGGCTGTAAAGGACACCTGCCCTCAAAAAGTGTCCTGGGATAGGGAATAGGCAAGAAAATTCAACACATGACAAAGTTTTCAAAAAGTCAATATGAAGAGGGAAGTTGTACTCACTCTTTAGAAAAAAAAGGAAAAGAAAAAAAAGGACATGCCTAAAGCTCAGTATAAGTAATTATTAGCCGCATGCAAATCCATCGTCCACAAAGGATTCAGCTCACACCAGTCAAATGACCATCAGCAAAAAGTCTACGAACTATAAATGCTGAAGAGGTTTTAAGGAGCTGTGTACCTTCTAGCTGCTGGTGGGATGTAAAGTGGTAACAGCACTAATGAGAACTGAATGGAGCTGCTTTAAAAGGTAAAAACTGAGCTAGGATATGATGTGGCCGAACCCCTAAATGGGCCTATACCCGAAGAAGACCACAATCGGAAAGGCACAGACAGGCAAACATGCACTGCAGCGATACTGAAATAGCCAAGACATGGAAGCAAAAAAAAGGTCCATAAACAAATGAATGGACAAAGAAGAAGTGGTACATGTACAGAATGGAATATTAGCCACGAAAAATAATAAAAGAATGGCATATGCAGCACCACAGATGAGCCTAGAGATAATCACACAACGTGAAGTAAGTCAGAATGCGAAAGACAAATATCCTACGATATCACTTATGGTATCTGAAAATTCATAAAAATGAACATATATCCATAGAGAAAGACAATCTCAGATTGAGAAGACAAACTTATGGTCAAGCCAATGAAAAGGTGTGAGGAATGGATAAATTAGGATATTGGGATTAACAAACATATACTAAGACATATAAAATATATCATCCCCAAAGACCTATGGAATACCAAGAGTGGTCTACTCAACACTTTGTAATAACCTACATGGAAAAGAACACAAAGATCAATAGATATATGTATATGTGTTCATGAACAAGATTCTGTACACCTAGAACAAAAGACATATTTCAATCAAATTTGCTCTGATAAAAATTAAAACTTAAAGACACAAACAAGAATTAAGGAGGCTAAAACTTATGGGGGTTTGTCCTGGCACATTCCACTCTAATCTGCAACCTAAAAGCACAACTTGCAGCAAGGTTCTCTTTCCCTAGCAAGCAGAGTTGGCAACGTAGAAATGCTGCCACCCTAAGGCCGTTTCCTCAAACAGCAGCTTTAAATCCACTGCTAATGGTCACTAATATTCACAAGGACTGCAGGGCTGTAAATGACTCATGCCCTCAAAAACTGTCCTGGGGTAGGGAATGCCCAAAGAAATCCAAACGCGGCAAATTTTTCAAGAAGGCAATTTGAAGTTGTAAGTTTAGCTCAATCTTTAAAAAAAAATGAAAAGGACATTGATAAACGCAAAACATCAGGAATTATTAGACGCATGCAAATCCAATCTACACAAAGGTGTCACCTCTCACCAGTCAAAATGACCATCAGCAAAAAGTCAACAAACGATAGATGTTGAAGAAGTTGTGGAGAATAGCGTAAGCTCTCGGTCTAAGTGGGATGTAAACTGGTAACAAGCATATAATAGGAACAGAATGGCAGTGCGTTTAAAGGTAAAAATTGAGTCACCATATGATCCGGAAGGCCCACTATTGGGCCTGTCACCTGTGAAAGCCAGAATCAAAAAGACGCAGGATGGAAAATCGTGTATTGCAGCAGTATTTACAATAGCCAAGACCTGGAAGCAACAAAAATGTCCATCATCAGATGAATGGACGAAAAAGTGGTCCATGTACACAATGCAATATTAGACACAGAAAAGAATGAAACAATGCTGTTTGCAGCACCATAGATGAGGCTACAGATAATCACACAACTTGAAGTAAGTCAGAAAGCGAGAGACACATATCCTATGATATCACGTATAGGTCTTATCTAAAATGTCATAGGAATGAACCTCTTTCCACAGAGAAGTACACTCACGTGTTCAGAAAACAAGCTTGTGGTTAACCAAATGGAAAGGTGTGAGGAATGTATAATGGAGGATATTGTGTTTAACAGACGTATGCTAATACTTATAAAATATATAATCATCAGACATACCGAATACCAAGAGAGGTCTATACAACATTCTGTAATAACCTATATGGAACAGGATCCAAACATGAAAAGATACATGAATCAATGAAAGACATTCTGTACACCTAGAACAAACACCACATTGCAATCAAATTTGCTCTGAGAAAAATGAAAATTCAACTGAGAATACCAACAACAAATAAGTAGACATAGTTTTCGGGGGTTTATCCTGGCACATTCCACTCTACTCTACAACCTACAAACAGGACTTCCAGGAAGGCTCTGCTGCCCTAGTAACCAGAGTGGGGAATATAGAAATGCTGCCCCCTTTTGGCCGTTGCCTGCAACAGCAGCTTTAAACGCAGAACTAATGGTCATGTGATATTCACAATTACTACAGGGCTGTAAACGACACCTGCCCTCAAAAAATGTCCTGGGGCAGGTAATGGCCACAGGAATTCAGAACATGGCACATTTTTCAAGGAAACAATTTGAAGAGGTAAGTTTCTCTGTTTCACCTAAAAAAAAGAAAGAAAACGGACGTAGATGAAAGCTCAATATCAGGAATTATTAGACGCATACAAATCCAAACTACAAAAAGGTATCACCTCCCAACACTCAACATGCCATCAGTAAAAAGTCTACGAACAATAAATGCTGAAGGGGTTTTAGAGATCTGTGTACCCTGTAGTTGCTGGTGGGATGTAAACTGGTAACAGCCAGTAGTGAGAACCGAATGGAGGTGCGTTGAAAGGTAAAAATTGAACTACCATATGATCTAGTAGGCCCACTGCTGGGCCTAACCCCTGAGAAGACCAGAATCCAAAAGACACAGGCTGGCAATCCTGCACTGCATCAATATTTAGCATAGCCAAGACTTGGAAGTCACCAAAATGTCCATCAACAGATGAATGCACAAAGAAGAAGTGGTCCGTATACACAATGGAATATTCGCCATGGAAAAGGATGAAACACTGCTCTTTGCAGCACCATAGATGAGCCTAGAGATAATCACAGAACATGAGGTAAGTCGGAAAGCAGACGACAAATAACCTGTGATATCACTCCTAGCTGTTACCTAACAACTGACACGTATGCACATATTTCCACAGAGAAAGACTCTCACAGACTTAGAAAACAAACTATGGTTATCTAAAAGGAAAGGTGGGAGGAATGGATACATTAAGATTAGGGTTACCATACGTATACAAATACATATTAAACACATGTATCAAAAAGACCGACCATAGATTGGTCCTCCATGTCTCTCAGAGGAAGGCGAAGGATGAGCGTGGCTCCTGAGTCATCTAGCTGAGCTGTCATCGTGCAAACTGATGTCCAAGAGCCCAGGCAAGAGAGGAGGCAGCCTTGACCAGAGCTTTTCTCAACCGCCAAAGAATTATATTTATAACAGCTTTTGAATGGTGTATTTATAAATCGGTGGAAGTGGAGAGAATATTTTATGGAACATAAATTTATTCATGAGTAAAATATATTAGCCAGGCTAGGAAATGCTAGATTGTTCAGAGACGTTTTAGTCTGGCCCAAGAAACCCAATATCTCGAAGAAATTGGTTTTTTTCTCCAAGTACACAAGACAATACGTATCGATGCCAAACTGACATTGTCATTGTTATTGATAATAATAGCACAGGACATTGTTATTGATAATAATAGCACAGATCTCAGCTCATCAGCTAGCATGTTCTTGTGTTCTGCTCTTATTGGGTTTACTTGTTAGTGAGTTTGTTTATCTTTGCTGAGTGTTAATGTACTATTTTCTCTTTCTGAAAGGATTTTTAATTTTTTAATCTTTTAAAACTAAATTATTGTACTACTTCTGGACCAAATATTTTGAAAAACTTAGAGTTCCAACAGCCCCATGTCCACAGAACAATGATTTTGATGTCTTAGCTTGTGTAAGAACACTCCCACAAGTTAACCATTTCATTTCGCCGAAACAATCATACCACATTCAGTTGATAATATCCTTCTCTCCCAAATTTACTTGTACTTCAAATAAAACAGAAAAAACAAACAAAAAAAAAAAGACCGACCATATACCAAGGGAGGTCTACTGAACGCTCTGTAATAATTTACACGGGGGCTTGCCTGGTGGCACCGTGGTTAAGAATCCGCCTGCCAATGCAGGGGACACAGGTTCGATCCCTGGTTCAGGAAGATCCCACATGCTGCAGAGCAACTAAGCTCGTGCACCACAACTAATGATCCTACGCTCTGGAGCCCACGAGCCATAACTACTGAGCCCAGGCACCACAACTACTGAAGCCCGCACGCCTAGAGCCCGTACTCCGCAACAAGAGAAGCCACTGCAGTGAGAAGCCCGTGCACCGCAACGGAGAGTGGCCCCCGCTCACGGCAACTGGAGAAAGCCCACATGCACCAACGAAGATCCAACTCTGCCAAAAATAAATAAATAAATAAATAAAATTTACAAAAAAAATACTAGTAATTTACATGGGAAGAGGATCTGTACATGAATAGACATATATAATGTTCAATTGAACCTGATTGTGTACACCCAGAACAAACACTATTCTACTCATTACCCCAATTTAAAAAATTAAAACCACGAACGACAATTAATGAGACATAAAGTTATTGGGGCTTTCCCTGGCATATCCCATTCTAATTTACAACCTAGGAACACGACTTTCAGGAAGGCTCTGCTACCCTAGTAACCAGATTTGGGAATGGAGAAATGCTGCCGCCTTGTGGCCGTCTCCCACAATAGCAGCTTTAAACACAGGGCTAACGGTCACTTGAGATTCACGGTAATTGTAGGGCCGTAAATGACACGTGTCCTCAAAAAATGTCCTGGGGTAGGTAATGGCCAAGAAAGTTCACAACACGGAAAATTTCTCAAGAAGACAGTTTGAAGAGGTAAGTGTTCCTCACTCTGTTGTTTTAAAAAAAGAAGAACATGGATAAAAGCTCCATATCAGGAATTATTGGTTGGATGCAAATCCAAACTACAAAAAGATGTCGCCACCCAATATTCAAAATGCCATCCGTAAAAAGTCTACAAACAATGAATGCTGACGGGTTGGAGGAGAAATGCATACCCACTATGCTGTTGGTTGGATGTAAAGTGGTAACAGCTAATCAGGAGAACAGAATGGAGCTGCGTTTAAAAGGTAAAAATTGAGCTACCATATGATGCGGCCGATCCCCTAATGGGCCTATACCCTAAGAAGACCAGAATCGGAAAGGCACAGACAGGCAAACATGCACTGCAGCAATATTGAAATAGCCAAGACATGGAAGCAAAAAAAAGCTCCATAAACAAATGAATGGACAAAGACAAAGTGGTACATGTACAGAATGGAATATTAGCCGTGAAAAAAAATAAAAGAATGGCATATGCAGCACCACAGATGAGCCTAGAGATAATCACACAACGTGAAGTAAGTCAGAATGCGAAAGACAAATGTCCTATGATATCACTTATGGTATCTGAAAATTCATAAAAATGAACATATATCCATAGAGAAAGACAATCTCAGATTGAGAAGACAAACTTATGGTTAAGCCGATGAAAAGGTGTGAGGAATGGATAAATTAGGATATTGGGGTTAACAAACATATACTAAGACATATAAAATATATCATCCCCAAAGACCTATGGAATACCAAGAGTGGTCTACTCAACACTTTGTAATAACCTACATGGACAAGGAGTCAAAGATGTATACATATATGTATATGTGTACATGAACAAGATTCTGTACACCTAGAACAAAAGACATTTTTCAATCATATTTGCTCTGATAAAAATTAAAACTTAAGGACACAAACAAGAATTAAGGAGGCTAAAACTTATGGGGGTTTGTCCTGGCACATTCCACTCTAATCTGCAACCTAAAAGCACAACTTGCAGCAAGGTTCTCTTTCCCTAGCAAGCAGAGTTGGCAACGTAGAAATGCTGCCACCCTAAGGCCGTTTCCTCAAACAGCAGCTTTAAATCCACTGCTAATGGTCACTAATATTCACAAGGACTGCAGGGCTGTAAGTGACTCATGCTCTCAAAAACTGTCCTGGGGTAGGGAATGCCCAAAGAAATCCAAACGCGGCAAATTTTTCAAGAAGGCAATTTGAAGTTGTAAGTTTAGCTCAATCTTTAAAAAAAATGAAAAGGACATTGATAAATGCAAAACATCAGGAATTATTAGACGCATACAAGTCCAATCTACACAAAGGTATCACCTCTCACCAGTCAAAATGACCATCAGCAAAATGTCAACAAACGATAGATGTTGAAGAAGTTGTGGAGAATAGCGTAAGCTCTCGGTCTAAGTGGGATGTAAACTGGTAACAGCCAATAATAGGAACAGAATGGCAGTGCGTTTAAAGGTAAAAATTGAGTTACCATATGATCCAGAAGGCCCACTATTGGGCCTGTCACATGTGAAAGGCAGAATCAAAAAGAATCAGGATGGAAAATCGTGTATTGCAGCAGTATTTACAATAGCCAAGACATGGAAGCAAACAAAATGTCCATCAACAGATAAATGGACAAAGAAGAATTGGTATACCTACCGAATGGAATAGTAGCCTCGGAAAAGAAATGAACAATGCCGTTCTCAGGACTACACATGAGCCTAGAAATAATCATATTACGTTAAGTAAGTCAAAAGGGAATGACAAATATCCTATGATATCATTTATACATGTTATCCTAAGATTGCTACCAATGAACATATTTCCACAGAAAAAGACACTCACAGACTTATAAAACAAACTAATGGTTAACCAAAATGAAAGGTGGGAGGACGGATAAATTAGGATTATGGGGCTAACATACATATACTAAGGTATGTTAAATGTATATAAACATATAACATATAAACTATATGCATTATATAATCACCAATCCATATAAAATATATAATGACAAAACACCTACCAAATACCAAGGGAGGTCTACTCAACATTCTGTAATAACATACATGGTAACAGGACCCGAAGATGAACAGACATATGTATGAATCGTTGAGCAGATTCTGTACAGCCAGACAATCACAACACTCTAATCAAATTTACTGCAATAAGAAATAGAAATTAAATTTTAAAAACAAACATAAGTAAGGAGACATAAACTTCTGGGGGCTTGTCCCAGCACATTCCACTCTAATTTACAACCTCGGAACACTACCTCCAAAAAGACTCTGTTGCCCTGGTAACAAGAGTTGAGAACGTAATAATGCTGCCGCCTTGTGGCTGTTTTCCACAACAGCAGCTTTAAACCCAGTGCTAATGGTCGCTTAATAGTCACAAGGACTGCAGGGCTGTAAAGGACACCTGCCCTCAAAAAGTGTCCTGGGATAGGGAATAGGCAAGAAAATTCAACACATGACAAAGTTTTCAAAAAGTCAATATGAAGAGGGAAGTTGTACTCACTCTTTAAAAAAAAAAGGAAAAGAAAAAAAAGGACATGCCTAAAGCTCAGTATAAGTAATTATTAGCCGCATGCAAATCCATCGTCCACAAAGGATTCAGCTCACACCAGTCAAATGACCATCAGCAAAAAGTCTACGAACTATAAATGCTGAAGAGGTTTTAAGGAGCTGTGTACCTTCTAGCTGCTGGTGGGATGTAAAGTGGTAACAGCACTAATGAGAACTGAATGGAGCTGCTTTAAAAGGTAAAAACTGAGCTAGGATATGATGTGGCCGAACCCCTAAATGGGCCTATACCCGAAGAAGACCACAATCGGAAAGGCACAGACAGGCAAACATGCACTGCAGCGATACTGAAATAGCCAAGACATGGAAGCAAAAAAAAGGTCCATAAACAAATGAATGGACAAAGAAGAAGTGGTACATGTACAGAATGGAATATTAGCCACGAAAAATAATAAAAGAATGGCATATGCAGCACCACAGATGAGCCTAGAGATAATCACACAACGTGAAGTAAGTCAGAATGCGAAAGACAAATATCCTACGATATCACTTATGGTATCTGAAAATTCATAAAAATGAACATATATCCATAGAGAAAGACAATCTCAGATTGAGAAGACAAACTTATGGTCAAGCCAATGAAAAGGTGTGAGGAATGGATAAATTAGGATATTGGGATTAACAAACATATACTAAGACATATAAAATATATCATCCCCAAAGACCTATGGAATACCAAGAGTGGTCTACTCAACACTTTGTAATAACCTACATGGAAAAGAACACAAAGATCAATAGATATATGTATATGTGTTCATGAACAAGATTCTGTACACCTAGAACAAAAGACATATTTCAATCAAATTTGCTCTGATAAAAATTAAAACTTAAAGACACAAACAAGAATTAAGGAGGCTAAAACTTATGGGGGTTTGTCCTGGCACATTCCACTCTAATCTGCAACCTAAAAGCACAACTTGCAGCAAGGTTCTCTTTCCCTAGCAAGCAGAGTTGGCAACGTAGAAATGCTGCCACCCTAAGGCCGTTTCCTCAAACAGCAGCTTTAAATCCACTGCTAATGGTCACTAATATTCACAAGGACTGCAGGGCTGTAAATGACTCATGCCCTCAAAAACTGTCCTGGGGTAGGGAATGCCCAAAGAAATCCAAACGCGGCAAATTTTTCAAGAAGGCAATTTGAAGTTGTAAGTTTAGCTCAATCTTTAAAAAAAAATGAAAAGGACATTGATAAACGCAAAACATCAGGAATTATTAGACGCATGCAAATCCAATCTACACAAAGGTGTCACCTCTCACCAGTCAAAATGACCATCAGCAAAAAGTCAACAAACGATAGATGTTGAAGAAGTTGTGGAGAATAGCGTAAGCTCTCGGTCTAAGTGGGATGTAAACTGGTAACAAGCATATAATAGGAACAGAATGGCAGTGCGTTTAAAGGTAAAAATTGAGTCACCATATGATCCGGAAGGCCCACTATTGGGCCTGTCACCTGTGAAAGCCAGAATCAAAAAGACGCAGGATGGAAAATCGTGTATTGCAGCAGTATTTACAATAGCCAAGACCTGGAAGCAACAAAAATGTCCATCATCAGATGAATGGACGAAAAAGTGGTCCATGTACACAATGCAATATTAGACACAGAAAAGAATGAAACAATGCTGTTTGCAGCACCATAGATGAGGCTACAGATAATCACACAACTTGAAGTAAGTCAGAAAGCGAGAGACACATATCCTATGATATCACGTATAGGTCTTATCTAAAATGTCATAGGAATGAACCTCTTTCCACAGAGAAGTACACTCACGTGTTCAGAAAACAAGCTTGTGGTTAACCAAATGGAAAGGTGTGAGGAATGTATAATGGAGGATATTGTGTTTAACAGACGTATGCTAATACTTATAAAATATATAATCATCAGACATACCGAATACCAAGAGAGGTCTATACAACATTCTGTAATAACCTATATGGAACAGGATCCAAACATGAAAAGATACATGAATCAATGAAAGACATTCTGTACACCTAGAACAAACACCACATTGCAATCAAATTTGCTCTGAGAAAAATGAAAATTCAACTGAGAATACCAACAACAAATAAGTAGACATAGTTTTCGGGGGTTTATCCTGGCACATTCCACTCTACTCTACAACCTACAAACAGGACTTCCAGGAAGGCTCTGCTGCCCTAGTAACCAGAGTGGGGAATATAGAAATGCTGCCCCCTTTTGGCCGTTGCCTGCAACAGCAGCTTTAAACGCAGAACTAATGGTCATGTGATATTCACAATTACTACAGGGCTGTAAACGACACCTGCCCTCAAAAAATGTCCTGGGGCAGGTAATGGCCACAGGAATTCAGAACATGGCACATTTTTCAAGGAAACAATTTGAAGAGGTAAGTTTCTCTGTTTCACCTAAAAAAAAGAAAGAAAACGGACGTAGATGAAAGCTCAATATCAGGAATTATTAGACGCATACAAATCCAAACTACAAAAAGGTATCACCTCCCAACACTCAAAATGCCATCAGTAAAAAGTCTACAAACAATAAATGCTGAAGGGGTTTGAGAGATCTGTGTACCCTGTAGTTGCTGGTGGGATGTAAACTGGTAACAGCCAGTAGTGAGAACCGAATGGAGGTGCGTTGAAAGGTAAAAATTGAACTACCATATGATCTAGTAGGCCCACTGCTGGGCCTAACCCCTGAGAAGACCAGAATCCAAAAGACACAGGCTGGCAATCCTGCACTGCATCAATATTTAGCATAGCCAAGACTTGGAAGTCACCAAAATGTCCATCAACAGATGAATGCACAAAGAAGAAGTGGTCCGTATACACAATGGAATATTCGCCATGGAAAAGGATGAAACACTGCTCTTTGCAGCACCATAGATGAGCCTAGAGATAATCACAGAACATGAGGTAAGTCGGAAAGCAGACGACAAATAACCTGTGATATCACTCCTAGCTGTTACCTAACAACTGACACGTATGCACATATTTCCACAGAGAAAGACTCTCACAGACTTAGAAAACAAACTATGGTTATCTAAAAGGAAAGGTGGGAGGAATGGATACATTAAGATTAGGGTTACCATACGTATACAAATACATATTAAACACATGTATCAAAAAGACCGACCATAGATTGGTCCTCCATGTCTCTCAGAGGAAGGCGAAGGATGAGCGTGGCTCCTGAGTCATCTAGCTGAGCTGTCATCGTGCAAACTGATGTCCAAGAGCCCAGGCAAGAGAGGAGGCAGCCTTGACCAGAGCTTTTCTCAACCGCCAAAGAATTATATTTATAACAGCTTTTGAATGGTGTATTTATAAATCGGTGGAAGTGGAGAGAATATTTTATGGAACATAAATTTATTCATGAGTAAAATATATTAGCCAGGCTAGGAAATGCTAGATTGTTCAGAGACGTTTTAGTCTGGCCCAAGAAACCCAATATCTCGAAGAAATTGGTTTTTTTCTCCAAGTACACAAGACAATACGTATCGATGCCAAACTGACATTGTCATTGTTATTGATAATAATAGCACAGGACATTGTTATTGATAATAATAGCACAGATCTCAGCTCATCAGCTAGCATGTTCTTGTGTTCTGCTCTTATTGGGTTTACTTGTTAGTGAGTTTGTTTATCTTTGCTGAGTGTTAATGTACTATTTTCTCTTTCTGAAAGGATTTTTAATTTTTTAATCTTTTAAAACTAAATTATTGTACTACTTCTGGACCAAATATTTTGAAAAACTTAGAGTTCCAACAGCCCCATGTCCACAGAACAATGATTTTGATGTCTTAGCTTGTGTAAGAACACTCCCACAAGTTAACCATTTCATTTCGCCGAAACAATCATACCACATTCAGTTGATAATATCCTTCTCTCCCAAATTTACTTGTACTTCAAATAAAACAGAAAAAACAAACAAAAAAAAAAAGACCGACCATATACCAAGGGAGGTCTACTGAACGCTCTGTAATAATTTACACGGGGGCTTGCCTGGTGGCACCGTGGTTAAGAATCCGCCTGCCAATGCAGGGGACACAGGTTGGATCCCTGGTTCAGGAAGATCCCACATGCTGCAGAGCAACTAAGCTCGTGCACCACAACTAATGATCCTACGCTCTGGAGCCCACGAGCCATAACTACTGAGCCCAGGCACCACAACTACTGAAGCCCGCACGCCTAGAGCCCGTACTCCGCAACAAGAGAAGCCACTGCAGTGAGAAGCCAGTGCACCGCAACGGAGAGTGGCCCCCGCTCACGGCAACTGGAGAAAGCCCACATGCAGCAACGAAGATCCAACTCTGCCAAAAATAAATAAATAAATAAATAAAATTTACAAAAAAAATACTAGTAATTTACATGGGAAGAGGATCTGTACATGAATAGACATATATAATGTTCAATTGAACCTGATTGTGTACACCCAGAACAAACACTATTCTACTCATTACCCCAATTTAAAAAATTAAAACCACGAACGACAATTAATGAGACATAAAGTTATTGGGGCTTTCCCTGGCATATCCCATTCTAATTTACAACCTAGGAACACGACTTTCAGGAAGGCTCTGCTGCCCTAGTAACCAGATTTGGGAATGGAGAAATGCTGCCGCCTTGTGGCCGTCTCCCACAATAGCAGCTTTAAACACAGGGCTAACGGTCACTTGAGATTCACGGTAATTGTAGGGCCGTAAATGACACGTGTCCTCAAAAAATGTCCTGGGGTAGGTAATGGCCAAGAAAGTTCACAACACGGAAAATTTCTCAAGAAGACAGTTTGAAGAGGTAAGTGTTCCTCACTCTGTTGTTTTAAAAAAAGAAGAACATGGATAAAAGCTCCATATCAGGAATTATTGGTTGGATGCAAATCCAAACTACAAAAAGATGTCGCCACCCAATATTCAAAATGCCATCCGTAAAAAGTCTACAAACAATGAATGCTGACGGGTTGGAGGAGAAATGCATACCCACTATGCTGTTGGTTGGATGTAAAGTGGTAACAGCTAATCAGGAGAACAGAATGGAGCTGCGTTTAAAAGGTAAAAATTGAGCTACCATATGATGCGGCCGATCCCCTAATGGGCCTATACCCTAAGAAGACCAGAATCGGAAAGGCACAGACAGGCAAACATGCACTGCAGCAATATTGAAATAGCCAAGACATGGAAGCAAAAAAAAGCTCCATAAACAAATGAATGGACAAAGTGGTACATGTACAGAATGGAATATTAGCCGTGAAAAAAAATAAAAGAATGGCATATGCAGCACCACAGATGAGCCTAGAGATAATCACACAACGTGAAGTAAGTCAGAATGCGAAAGACAAATGTCCTATGATATCACTTATGGTATCTGAAAATTCATAAAAATGAACATATATCCATAGAGAAAGACAATCTCAGATTGAGAAGACAAACTTATGGTTAAGCCGATGAAAAGGTGTGAGGAATGGATAAATTAGGATATTGGGGTTAACAAACATATACTAAGACATATAAAATATATCATCCCCAAAGACCTATGGAATACCAAGAGTGGTCTACTCAACACTTTGTAATAACCTACATGGACAAGGAGTCAAAGATGTATACATATATGTATATGTGTACATGAACAAGATTCTGTACACCTAGAACAAAAGACATTTTTCAATCATATTTGCTCTGATAAAAATTAAAACTTAAGGACACAAACAAGAATTAAGGAGGCTAAAACTTATGGGGGTTTGTCCTGGCACATTCCACTCTAATCTGCAACCTAAAAGCACAACTTGCAGCAAGGTTCTCTTTCCCTAGCAAGCAGAGTTGGCAACGTAGAAATGCTGCCACCCTAAGGCCGTTTCCTCAAACAGCAGCTTTAAATCCACTGCTAATGGTCACTAATATTCACAAGGACTGCAGGGCTGTAAGTGACTCATGCTCTCAAAAACTGTCCTGGGGTAGGGAATGCCCAAAGAAATCCAAACGCGGCAAATTTTTCAAGAAGGCAATTTGAAGTTGTAAGTTTAGCTCAATCTTTAAAAAAAATGAAAAGGACATTGATAAATGCAAAACATCAGGAATTATTAGACGCATACAAGTCCAATCTACACAAAGGTATCACCTCTCACCAGTCAAAATGACCATCAGCAAAATGTCAACAAACGATAGATGTTGAAGAAGTTGTGGAGAATAGCGTAAGCTCTCGGTCTAAGTGGGATGTAAACTGGTAACAGCCAATAATAGGAACAGAATGGCAGTGCGTTTAAAGGTAAAAATTGAGTTACCATATGATCCAGAAGGCCCACTATTGGGCCTGTCACATGTGAAAGGCAGAATCAAAAAGAATCAGGATGGAAAATCGTGTATTGCAGCAGTATTTACAATAGCCAAGACATGGAAGCAAACAAAATGTCCATCAACAGATAAATGGACAAAGAAGAATTGGTATACCTACCGAATGGAATAGTAGCCTCGGAAAAGAAATGAACAATGCCGTTCTCAGGACTACACATGAGCCTAGAAATAATCATATTACGTTAAGTAAGTCAAAAGGGAATGACAAATATCCTATGATATCATTTATACATGTTATCCTAAGATTGCTACCAATGAACATATTTCCACAGAAAAAGACACTCACAGACTTATAAAACAAACTAATGGTTAACCAAAATGAAAGGTGGGAGGACGGATAAATTAGGATTATGGGGCTAACATACATATACTAAGGTATGTTAAATGTATATAAACATATAACATATAAACTATATGCATTATATAATCACCAATCCATATAAAATATATAATGACAAAACACCTACCAAATACCAAGGGAGGTCTACTCAACATTCTGTAATAACATACATGGTAACAGGACCCGAAGATGAACAGACATATGTATGAATCGTTGAGCAGATTCTGTACAGCCAGACAATCACAACACTCTAATCAAATTTACTGCAATAAGAAATAGAAATTAAATTTTAAAAACAAACATAAGTAAGGAGACATAAACTTCTGGGGGCTTGTCCCAGCACATTCCACTCTAATTTACAACCTCGGAACACTACCTCCAAAAAGACTCTGTTGCCCTGGTAACAAGAGTTGAGAACGTAATAATGCTGCCGCCTTGTGGCTGTTTTCCACAACAGCAGCTTTAAACCCAGTGCTAATGGTCGCTTAATAGTCACAAGGACTGCAGGGCTGTAAAGGACACCTGCCCTCAAAAAGTGTCCTGGGATAGGGAATAGGCAAGAAAATTCAACACATGACAAAGTTTTCAAAAAGTCAATATGAAGAGGGAAGTTGTACTCACTCTTTAAAAAAAAAGGAAAAGAAAAAAAAGGACATGCCTAAAGCTCAGTATAAGTAATTATTAGCCGCATGCAAATCCATCGTCCACAAAGGATTCAGCTCACACCAGTCAAATGACCATCAGCAAAAAGTCTACGAACTATAAATGCTGAAGAGGTTTTAAGGAGCTGTGTACCTTCTAGCTGCTGGTGGGATGTAAAGTGGTAACAGCACTAATGAGAACTGAATGGAGCTGCTTTAAAAGGTAAAAACCGAGCTAGGATATGATGTGGCCGAACCCCTAAATGGGCCTATACCCGAAGAAGACCACAATCGGAAAGGCACAGACAGGCAAACATGCACTGCAGCGATACTGAAATAGCCAAGACATGGAAGCAAAAAAAAGGTCCATAAACAAATGAATGGACAAAGAAGAAGTGGTACATGTACAGAATGGAATATTAGCCACGAAAAATAATAAAAGAATGGCATATGCAGCACCACAGATGAGCCTAGAGATAATCACACAACGTGAAGTAAGTCAGAATGCGAAAGACAAATATCCTACGATATCACTTATGGTATCTGAAAATTCATAAAAATGAACATATATCCATAGAGAAAGACAATCTCAGATTGAGAAGACAAACTTATGGTCAAGCCAATGAAAAGGTGTGAGGAATGGATAAATTAGGATATTGGGATTAACAAACATATACTAAGACATATAAAATATATCATCCCCAAAGACCTATGGAATACCAAGAGTGGTCTACTCAACACTTTGTAATAACCTACATGGAAAAGAACACAAAGATCAATAGATATATGTATATGTGTTCATGAACAAGATTCTGTACACCTAGAACAAAAGACATATTTCAATCAAATTTGCTCTGATAAAAATTAAAACTTAAAGACACAAACAAGAATTAAGGAGGCTAAAACTTATGGGGGTTTGTCCTGGCACATTCCACTCTAATCTGCAACCTAAAAGCACAACTTGCAGCAAGGTTCTCTTTCCCTAGCAAGCAGAGTTGGCAACGTAGAAATGCTGCCACCCTAAGGCCGTTTCCTCAAACAGCAGCTTTAAATCCACTGCTAATGGTCACTAATATTCACAAGGACTGCAGGGCTGTAAATGACTCATGCCCTCAAAAACTGTCCTGGGGTAGGGAATGCCCAAAGAAATCCAAACGCGGCAAATTTTTCAAGAAGGCAATTTGAAGTTGTAAGTTTAGCTCAATCTTTAAAAAAAATGAAAA
This sequence comes from Balaenoptera ricei, assembly GCF_028023285.1. Classification (NCBI taxonomy): domain Eukaryota; kingdom Metazoa; phylum Chordata; class Mammalia; order Artiodactyla; family Balaenopteridae; genus Balaenoptera; species Balaenoptera ricei. The sequence continues at coordinate 93,751 of NW_026777728.1, forward strand.
GGACATTGATAAACGCAAAACATCAGGAATTATTAGACGCATGCAAATCCAATCTACACAAAGGTGTCACCTCTCACCAGTCAAAATGACCATCAGCAAAAAGTCAACAAACGATAGATGTTGAAGAAGTTGTGGAGAATAGCGTAAGCTCTCGGTCTAAGTGGGATGTAAACTGGTAACAAGCATATAATAGGAACAGAATGGCAGTGCGTTTAAAGGTAAAAATTGAGTCACCATATGATCCGGAAGGCCCACTATTGGGCCTGTCACCTGTGAAAGCCAGAATCAAAAAGACGCAGGATGGAAAATCGTGTATTGCAGCAGTATTTACAATAGCCAAGACCTGGAAGCAACAAAAATGTCCATCATCAGATGAATGGACGAAAAAGTGGTCCATGTACACAATGCAATATTAGACACAGAAAAGAATGAAACAATGCTGTTTGCAGCACCATAGATGAGGCTACAGATAATCACACAACTTGAAGTAAGTCAGAAAGCGAGAGACACATATCCTATGATATCACGTATAGGTCTTATCTAAAATGTCATAGGAATGAACCTCTTTCCACAGAGAAGTACACTCACGTGTTCAGAAAACAAGCTTGTGGTTAACCAAATGGAAAGGTGTGAGGAATGTATAATGGAGGATATTGTGTTTAACAGACGTATGCTAATACTTATAAAATATATAATCATCAGACATACCGAATACCAAGAGAGGTCTATACAACATTCTGTAATAACCTATATGGAACAGGATCCAAACATGAAAAGATACATGAATCAATGAAAGACATTCTGTACACCTAGAACAAACACCACATTGCAATCAAATTTGCTCTGAGAAAAATGAAAATTCAACTGAGAATACCAACAACAAATAAGTAGACATAGTTTTCGGGGGTTTATCCTGGCACATTCCACTCTACTCTACAACCTACAAACAGGACTTCCAGGAAGGCTCTGCTGCCCTAGTAACCAGAGTGGGGAATATAGAAATGCTGCCCCCTTTTGGCCGTTGCCTGCAACAGCAGCTTTAAACGCAGAACTAATGGTCATGTGATATTCACAATTACTACAGGGCTGTAAACGACACCTGCCCTCAAAAAATGTCCTGGGGCAGGTAATGGCCACAGGAATTCAGAACATGGCACATTTTTCAAGGAAACAATTTGAAGAGGTAAGTTTCTCTGTTTCACCTAAAAAAAAGAAAGAAAACGGACGTAGATGAAAGCTCAATATCAGGAATTATTAGACGCATACAAATCCAAACTACAAAAAGGTATCACCTCCCAACACTCAAAATGCCATCAGTAAAAAGTCTACAAACAATAAATGCTGAAGGGGTTTGAGAGATCTGTGTACCCTGTAGTTGCTGGTGGGATGTAAACTGGTAACAGCCAGTAGTGAGAACCGAATGGAGGTGCGTTGAAAGGTAAAAATTGAACTACCATATGATCTAGTAGGCCCACTGCTGGGCCTAACCCCTGAGAAGACCAGAATCCAAAAGACACAGGCTGGCAATCCTGCACTGCATCAATATTTAGCATAGCCAAGACTTGGAAGTCACCAAAATGTCCATCAACAGATGAATGCACAAAGAAGAAGTGGTCCGTATACACAATGGAATATTCGCCATGGAAAAGGATGAAACACTGCTCTTTGCAGCACCATAGATGAGCCTAGAGATAATCACAGAACATGAGGTAAGTCGGAAAGCAGACGACAAATAACCTGTGATATCACTCCTAGCTGTTACCTAACAACTGACACGTATGCACATATTTCCACAGAGAAAGACTCTCACAGACTTAGAAAACAAACTATGGTTATCTAAAAGGAAAGGTGGGAGGAATGGATACATTAAGATTAGGGTTACCATACGTATACAAATACATATTAAACACATGTATCAAAAAGACCGACCATAGATTGGTCCTCCATGTCTCTCAGAGGAAGGCGAAGGATGAGCGTGGCTCCTGAGTCATCTAGCTGAGCTGTCATCGTGCAAACTGATGTCCAAGAGCCCAGGCAAGAGAGGAGGCAGCCTTGACCAGAGCTTTTCTCAACCGCCAAAGAATTATATTTATAACAGCTTTTGAATGGTGTATTTATAAATCGGTGGAAGTGGAGAGAATATTTTATGGAACATAAATTTATTCATGAGTAAAATATATTAGCCAGGCTAGGAAATGCTAGATTGTTCAGAGACGTTTTAGTCTGGCCCAAGAAACCCAATATCTCGAAGAAATTGGTTTTTTTCTCCAAGTACACAAGACAATACGTATCGATGCCAAACTGACATTGTCATTGTTATTGATAATAATAGCACAGGACATTGTTATTGATAATAATAGCACAGATCTCAGCTCATCAGCTAGCATGTTCTTGTGTTCTGCTCTTATTGGGTTTACTTGTTAGTGAGTTTGTTTATCTTTGCTGAGTGTTAATGTACTATTTTCTCTTTCTGAAAGGATTTTTAATTTTTTAATCTTTTAAAACTAAATTATTGTACTACTTCTGGACCAAATATTTTGAAAAACTTAGAGTTCCAACAGCCCCATGTCCACAGAACAATGATTTTGATGTCTTAGCTTGTGTAAGAACACTCCCACAAGTTAACCATTTCATTTCGCCGAAACAATCATACCACATTCAGTTGATAATATCCTTCTCTCCCAAATTTACTTGTACTTCAAATAAAACAGAAAAAACAAACAAAAAAAAAAAGACCGACCATATACCAAGGGAGGTCTACTGAACGCTCTGTAATAATTTACACGGGGGCTTGCCTGGTGGCACCGTGGTTAAGAATCCGCCTGCCAATGCAGGGGACACAGGTTGGATCCCTGGTTCAGGAAGATCCCACATGCTGCAGAGCAACTAAGCTCGTGCACCACAACTAATGATCCTACGCTCTGGAGCCCACGAGCCATAACTACTGAGCCCAGGCACCACAACTACTGAAGCCCGCACGCCTAGAGCCCGTACTCCGCAACAAGAGAAGCCACTGCAGTGAGAAGCCAGTGCACCGCAACGGAGAGTGGCCCCCGCTCACGGCAACTGGAGAAAGCCCACATGCAGCAACGAAGATCCAACTCTGCCAAAAATAAATAAATAAATAAATAAAATTTACAAAAAAAATACTAGTAATTTACATGGGAAGAGGATCTGTACATGAATAGACATATATAATGTTCAATTGAACCTGATTGTGTACACCCAGAACAAACACTATTCTACTCATTACCCCAATTTAAAAAATTAAAACCACGAACGACAATTAATGAGACATAAAGTTATTGGGGCTTTCCCTGGCATATCCCATTCTAATTTACAACCTAGGAACACGACTTTCAGGAAGGCTCTGCTGCCCTAGTAACCAGATTTGGGAATGGAGAAATGCTGCCGCCTTGTGGCCGTCTCCCACAATAGCAGCTTTAAACACAGGGCTAACGGTCACTTGAGATTCACGGTAATTGTAGGGCCGTAAATGACACGTGTCCTCAAAAAATGTCCTGGGGTAGGTAATGGCCAAGAAAGTTCACAACACGGAAAATTTCTCAAGAAGACAGTTTGAAGAGGTAAGTGTTCCTCACTCTGTTGTTTTAAAAAAAGAAGAACATGGATAAAAGCTCCATATCAGGAATTATTGGTTGGATGCAAATCCAAACTACAAAAAGATGTCGCCACCCAATATTCAAAATGCCATCCGTAAAAAGTCTACAAACAATGAATGCTGACGGGTTGGAGGAGAAATGCATACCCACTATGCTGTTGGTTGGATGTAAAGTGGTAACAGCTAATCAGGAGAACAGAATGGAGCTGCGTTTAAAAGGTAAAAATTGAGCTACCATATGATGCGGCCGATCCCCTAATGGGCCTATACCCTAAGAAGACCAGAATCGGAAAGGCACAGACAGGCAAACATGCACTGCAGCAATATTGAAATAGCCAAGACATGGAAGCAAAAAAAAGCTCCATAAACAAATGAATGGACAAAGTGGTACATGTACAGAATGGAATATTAGCCGTGAAAAAAAATAAAAGAATGGCATATGCAGCACCACAGATGAGCCTAGAGATAATCACACAACGTGAAGTAAGTCAGAATGCGAAAGACAAATGTCCTATGATATCACTTATGGTATCTGAAAATTCATAAAAATGAACATATATCCATAGAGAAAGACAATCTCAGATTGAGAAGACAAACTTATGGTTAAGCCGATGAAAAGGTGTGAGGAATGGATAAATTAGGATATTGGGGTTAACAAACATATACTAAGACATATAAAATATATCATCCCCAAAGACCTATGGAATACCAAGAGTGGTCTACTCAACACTTTGTAATAACCTACATGGACAAGGAGTCAAAGATGTATACATATATGTATATGTGTACATGAACAAGATTCTGTACACCTAGAACAAAAGACATTTTTCAATCATATTTGCTCTGATAAAAATTAAAACTTAAGGACACAAACAAGAATTAAGGAGGCTAAAACTTATGGGGGTTTGTCCTGGCACATTCCACTCTAATCTGCAACCTAAAAGCACAACTTGCAGCAAGGTTCTCTTTCCCTAGCAAGCAGAGTTGGCAACGTAGAAATGCTGCCACCCTAAGGCCGTTTCCTCAAACAGCAGCTTTAAATCCACTGCTAATGGTCACTAATATTCACAAGGACTGCAGGGCTGTAAGTGACTCATGCTCTCAAAAACTGTCCTGGGGTAGGGAATGCCCAAAGAAATCCAAACGCGGCAAATTTTTCAAGAAGGCAATTTGAAGTTGTAAGTTTAGCTCAATCTTTAAAAAAAATGAAAAGGACATTGATAAATGCAAAACATCAGGAATTATTAGACGCATACAAGTCCAATCTACACAAAGGTATCACCTCTCACCAGTCAAAATGACCATCAGCAAAATGTCAACAAACGATAGATGTTGAAGAAGTTGTGGAGAATAGCGTAAGCTCTCGGTCTAAGTGGGATGTAAACTGGTAACAGCCAATAATAGGAACAGAATGGCAGTGCGTTTAAAGGTAAAAATTGAGTTACCATATGATCCAGAAGGCCCACTATTGGGCCTGTCACATGTGAAAGGCAGAATCAAAAAGAATCAGGATGGAAAATCGTGTATTGCAGCAGTATTTACAATAGCCAAGACATGGAAGCAAACAAAATGTCCATCAACAGATAAATGGACAAAGAAGAATTGGTATACCTACCGAATGGAATAGTAGCCTCGGAAAAGAAATGAACAATGCCGTTCTCAGGACTACACATGAGCCTAGAAATAATCATATTACGTTAAGTAAGTCAAAAGGGAATGACAAATATCCTATGATATCATTTATACATGTTATCCTAAGATTGCTACCAATGAACATATTTCCACAGAAAAAGACACTCACAGACTTATAAAACAAACTAATGGTTAACCAAAATGAAAGGTGGGAGGACGGATAAATTAGGATTATGGGGCTAACATACATATACTAAGGTATGTTAAATGTATATAAACATATAACATATAAACTATATGCATTATATAATCACCAATCCATATAAAATATATAATGACAAAACACCTACCAAATACCAAGGGAGGTCTACTCAACATTCTGTAATAACATACATGGTAACAGGACCCGAAGATGAACAGACATATGTATGAATCGTTGAGCAGATTCTGTACAGCCAGACAATCACAACACTCTAATCAAATTTACTGCAATAAGAAATAGAAATTAAATTTTAAAAACAAACATAAGTAAGGAGACATAAACTTCTGGGGGCTTGTCCCAGCACATTCCACTCTAATTTACAACCTCGGAACACTACCTCCAAAAAGACTCTGTTGCCCTGGTAACAAGAGTTGAGAACGTAATAATGCTGCCGCCTTGTGGCTGTTTTCCACAACAGCAGCTTTAAACCCAGTGCTAATGGTCGCTTAATAGTCACAAGGACTGCAGGGCTGTAAAGGACACCTGCCCTCAAAAAGTGTCCTGGGATAGGGAATAGGCAAGAAAATTCAACACATGACAAAGTTTTCAAAAAGTCAATATGAAGAGGGAAGTTGTACTCACTCTTTAAAAAAAAAGGAAAAGAAAAAAAAGGACATGCCTAAAGCTCAGTATAAGTAATTATTAGCCACATGCAAATCCATCGTCCACAAAGGATTCAGCTCACACCAGTCAAATGACCATCAGCAAAAAGTCTACGAACTATAAATGCTGAAGAGGTTTTAAGGAGCTGTGTACCTTCTAGCTGCTGGTGGGATGTAAAGTGGTAACAGCACTAATGAGAACTGAATGGAGCTGCTTTAAAAGGTAAAAACCGAGCTAGGATATGATGTGGCCGAACCCCTAAATGGGCCTATACCCGAAGAAGACCACAATCGGAAAGGCACAGACAGGCAAACATGCACTGCAGCGATACTGAAATAGCCAAGACATGGAAGCAAAAAAAAGGTCCATAAACAAATGAATGGACAAAGAAGAAGTGGTACATGTACAGAATGGAATATTAGCCACGAAAAATAATAAAAGAATGGCATATGCAGCACCACAGATGAGCCTAGAGATAATCACACAACGTGAAGTAAGTCAGAATGCGAAAGACAAATATCCTACGATATCACTTATGGTATCTGAAAATTCATAAAAATGAACATATATCCATAGAGAAAGACAATCTCAGATTGAGAAGACAAACTTATGGTCAAGCCAATGAAAAGGTGTGAGGAATGGATAAATTAGGATATTGGGATTAACAAACATATACTAAGACATATAAAATATATCATCCCCAAAGACCTATGGAATACCAAGAGTGGTCTACTCAACACTTTGTAATAACCTACATGGAAAAGAACACAAAGATCAATAGATATATGTATATGTGTTCATGAACAAGATTCTGTACACCTAGAACAAAAGACATATTTCAATCAAATTTGCTCTGATAAAAATTAAAACTTAAAGACACAAACAAGAATTAAGGAGGCTAAAACTTATGGGGGTTTGTCCTGGCACATTCCACTCTAATCTGCAACCTAAAAGCACAACTTGCAGCAAGGTTCTCTTTCCCTAGCAAGCAGAGTTGGCAACGTAGAAATGCTGCCACCCTAAGGCCGTTTCCTCAAACAGCAGCTTTAAATCCACTGCTAATGGTCACTAATATTCACAAGGACTGCAGGGCTGTAAATGACTCATGCCCTCAAAAACTGTCCTGGGGTAGGGAATGCCCAAAGAAATCCAAACGCGGCAAATTTTTCAAGAAGGCAATTTGAAGTTGTAAGTTTAGCTCAATCTTTAAAAAAAATGAAAAGGACATTGATAAACGCAAAACATCAGGAATTATTAGACGCATGCAAATCCAATCTACACAAAGGTGTCACCTCTCACCAGTCAAAATGACCATCAGCAAAAAGTCAACAAACGATAGATGTTGAAGAAGTTGTGGAGAATAGCGTAAGCTCTCGGTCTAAGTGGGATGTAAACTGGTAACAAGCATATAATAGGAACAGAATGGCAGTGCGTTTAAAGGTAAAAATTGAGTCACCATATGATCCGGAAGGCCCACTATTGGGCCTGTCACCTGTGAAAGCCAGAATCAAAAAGACGCAGGATGGAAAATCGTGTATTGCAGCAGTATTTACAATAGCCAAGACCTGGAAGCAACAAAAATGTCCATCATCAGATGAATGGACGAAAAAGTGGTCCATGTACACAATGCAATATTAGACACAGAAAAGAATGAAACAATGCTGTTTGCAGCACCATAGATGAGGCTACAGATAATCACACAACTTGAAGTAAGTCAGAAAGCGAGAGACACATATCCTATGATATCACGTATAGGTCTTATCTAAAATGTCATAGGAATGAACCTCTTTCCACAGAGAAGTACACTCACGTGTTCAGAAAACAAGCTTGTGGTTAACCAAATGGAAAGGTGTGAGGAATGTATAATGGAGGATATTGTGTTTAACAGACGTATGCTAATACTTATAAAATATATAATCATCAGACATACCGAATACCAAGAGAGGTCTATACAACATTCTGTAATAACCTATATGGAACAGGATCCAAACATGAAAAGATACATGAATCAATGAAAGACATTCTGTACACCTAGAACAAACACCACATTGCAATCAAATTTGCTCTGAGAAAAATGAAAATTCAACTGAGAATACCAACAACAAATAAGTAGACATAGTTTTCGGGGGTTTATCCTGGCACATTCCACTCTACTCTACAACCTACAAACAGGACTTCCAGGAAGGCTCTGCTGCCCTAGTAACCAGAGTGGGGAATATAGAAATGCTGCCCCCTTTTGGCCGTTGCCTGCAACAGCAGCTTTAAACGCAGAACTAATGGTCATGTGATATTCACAATTACTACAGGGCTGTAAACGACACCTGCCCTCAAAAAATGTCCTGGGGCAGGTAATGGCCACAGGAATTCAGAACATGGCACATTTTTCAAGGAAACAATTTGAAGAGGTAAGTTTCTCTGTTTCACCTAAAAAAAAGAAAGAAAACGGACGTAGATGAAAGCTCAATATCAGGAATTATTAGACGCATACAAATCCAAACTACAAAAAGGTATCACCTCCCAACACTCAACATGCCATCAGTAAAAAGTCTACAAACAATAAATGCTGAAGGGGTTTGAGAGATCTGTGTACCCTGTAGTTGCTGGTGGGATGTAAACTGGTAACAGCCAGTAGTGAGAACCGAATGGAGGTGCGTTGAAAGGTAAAAATTGAACTACCATATGATCTAGTAGGCCCACTGCTGGGCCTAACCCCTGAGAAGACCAGAATCCAAAAGACACAGGCTGGCAATCCTGCACTGCATCAATATTTAGCATAGCCAAGACTTGGAAGTCACCAAAATGTCCATCAACAGATGAATGCACAAAGAAGAAGTGGTCCGTATACACAATGGAATATTCGCCATGGAAAAGGATGAAACACTGCTCTTTGCAGCACCATAGATGAGCCTAGAGATAATCACAGAACATGAGGTAAGTCGGAAAGCAGACGACAAATAACCTGTGATATCACTCCTAGCTGTTACCTAACAACTGACACGTATGCACATATTTCCACAGAGAAAGACTCTCACAGACTTAGAAAACAAACTATGGTTATCTAAAAGGAAAGGTGGGAGGAATGGATACATTAAGATTAGGGTTACCATACGTATACAAATACATATTAAACACATGTATCAAAAAGACCGACCATAGATTGGTCCTCCATGTCTCTCAGAGGAAGGCGAAGGATGAGCGTGGCTCCTGAGTCATCTAGCTGAGCTGTCATCGTGCAAACTGATGTCCAAGAGCCCAGGCAAGAGAGGAGGCAGCCTTGACCAGAGCTTTTCTCAACCGCCAAAGAATTATATTTATAACAGCTTTTGAATGGTGTATTTATAAATCGGTGGAAGTGGAGAGAATATTTTATGGAACATAAATTTATTCATGAGTAAAATATATTAGCCAGGCTAGGAAATGCTAGATTGTTCAGAGACGTTTTAGTCTGGCCCAAGAAACCCAATATCTCGAAGAAATTGGTTTTTTTCTCCAAGTACACAAGACAATACGTATCGATGCCAAACTGACATTGTCATTGTTATTGATAATAATAGCACAGGACATTGTTATTGATAATAATAGCACAGATCTCAGCTCATCAGCTAGCATGTTCTTGTGTTCTGCTCTTATTGGGTTTACTTGTTAGTGAGTTTGTTTATCTTTGCTGAGTGTTAATGTACTATTTTCTCTTTCTGAAAGGATTTTTAATTTTTTAATCTTTTAAAACTAAATTATTGTACTACTTCTGGACCAAATATTTTGAAAAACTTAGAGTTCCAACAGCCCCATGTCCACAGAACAATGATTTTGATGTCTTAGCTTGTGTAAGAACACTCCCACAAGTTAACCATTTCATTTCGCCGAAACAATCATACCACATTCAGTTGATAATATCCTTCTCTCCCAAATTTACTTGTACTTCAAATAAAACAGAAAAAACAAACAAAAAAAAAAAGACCGACCATATACCAAGGGAGGTCTACTGAACGCTCTGTAATAATTTACACGGGGGCTTGCCTGGTGGCACCGTGGTTAAGAATCCGCCTGCCAATGCAGGGGACACAGGTTGGATCCCTGGTTCAGGAAGATCCCACATGCTGCAGAGCAACTAAGCTCGTGCACCACAACTAATGATCCTACGCTCTGGAGCCCACGAGCCATAACTACTGAGCCCAGGCACCACAACTACTGAAGCCCGCACGCCTAGAGCCCGTACTCCGCAACAAGAGAAGCCACTGCAGTGAGAAGCCAGTGCACCGCAACGGAGAGTGGCCCCCGCTCACGGCAACTGGAGAAAGCCCACATGCAGCAACGAAGATCCAACTCTGCCAAAAATAAATAAATAAATAAATAAAATTTACCAAAAAAATACTAGTAATTTACATGGGAAGAGGATCTGTACATGAATAGACATATATAATGTTCAATTGAACCTGATTGTGTACACCCAGAACAAACACTATTCTACTCATTACCCCAATTTAAAAAATTAAAACCACGAACGACAATTAATGAGACATAAAGTTATTGGGGCTTTCCCTGGCATATCCCATTCTAATTTACAACCTAGGAACACGACTTTCAGGAAGGCTCTGCTGCCCTAGTAACCAGATTTGGGAATGGAGAAATGCTGCCGCCTTGTGGCCGTCTCCCACAATAGCAGCTTTAAACACAGGGCTAACGGTCACTTGAGATTCACGGTAATTGTAGGGCCGTAAATGACACGTGTCCTCAAAAAATGTCCTGGGGTAGGTAATGGCCAAGAAAGTTCACAACACGGAAAATTTCTCAAGAAGACAGTTTGAAGAGGTAAGTGTTCCTCACTCTGTTGTTTTAAAAAAAGAAGAACATGGATAAAAGCTCCATATCAGGAATTATTGGTTGGATGCAAATCCAAACTACAAAAAGATGTCGCCACCCAATATTCAAAATGCCATCCGTAAAAAGTCTACAAACAATGAATGCTGACGGGTTGGAGGAGAAATGCATACCCACTATGCTGTTGGTTGGATGTAAAGTGGTAACAGCTAATCAGGAGAACAGAATGGAGCTGCGTTTAAAAGGTAAAAATTGAGCTACCATATGATGCGGCCGATCCCCTAATGGGCCTATACCCTAAGAAGACCAGAATCGGAAAGGCACAGACAGGCAAACATGCACTGCAGCAATATTGAAATAGCCAAGACATGGAAGCAAAAAAAAGCTCCATAAACAAATGAATGGACAAAGACAAAGTGGTACATGTACAGAATGGAATATTAGCCGTGAAAAAAAATAAAAGAATGGCATATGCAGCACCACAGATGAGCCTAGAGATAATCACACAACGTGAAGTAAGTCAGAATGCGAAAGACAAATGTCCTATGATATCACTTATGGTATCTGAAAATTCATAAAAATGAACATATATCCATAGAGAAAGACAATCTCAGATTGAGAAGACAAACTTATGGTTAAGCCGATGAAAAGGTGTGAGGAATGGATAAATTAGGATATTGGGGTTAACAAACATATACTAAGACATATAAAATATATCATCCCCAAAGACCTATGGAATACCAAGAGTGGTCTACTCAACACTTTGTAATAACCTACATGGACAAGGAGTCAAAGATGTATACATATATGTATATGTGTACATGAACAAGATTCTGTACACCTAGAACAAAAGACATTTTTCAATCATATTTGCTCTGATAAAAATTAAAACTTAAGGACACAAACAAGAATTAAGGAGGCTAAAACTTATGGGGGTTTGTCCTGGCACATTCCACTCTAATCTGCAACCTAAAAGCACAACTTGCAGCAAGGTTCTCTTTCCCTAGCAAGCAGAGTTGGCAACGTAGAAATGCTGCCACCCTAAGGCCGTTTCCTCAAACAGCAGCTTTAAATCCACTGCTAATGGTCACTAATATTCACAAGGACTGCAGGGCTGTAAGTGACTCATGCTCTCAAAAACTGTCCTGGGGTAGGGAATGCCCAAAGAAATCCAAACGCGGCAAATTTTTCAAGAAGGCAATTTGAAGTTGTAAGTTTAGCTCAATCTTTAAAAAAAATGAAAAGGACATTGATAAATGCAAAACATCAGGAATTATTAGACGCATACAAGTCCAATCTACACAAAGGTATCACCTCTCACCAGTCAAAATGACCATCAGCAAAATGTCAACAAACGATAGATGTTGAAGAAGTTGTGGAGAATAGCGTAAGCTCTCGGTCTAAGTGGGATGTAAACTGGTAACAGCCAATAATAGGAACAGAATGGCAGTGCGTTTAAAGGTAAAAATTGAGTTACCATATGATCCAGAAGGCCCACTATTGGGCCTGTCACATGTGAAAGGCAGAATCAAAAAGAATCAGGATGGAAAATCGTGTATTGCAGCAGTATTTACAATAGCCAAGACATGGAAGCAAACAAAATGTCCATCAACAGATAAATGGACAAAGAAGAATTGGTATACCTACCGAATGGAATAGTAGCCTCGGAAAAGAAATGAACAATGCCGTTCTCAGGACTACACATGAGCCTAGAAATAATCATATTACGTTAAGTAAGTCAAAAGGGAATGACAAATATCCTATGATATCATTTATACATGTTATCCTAAGATTGCTACCAATGAACATATTTCCACAGAAAAAGACACTCACAGACTTATAAAACAAACTAATGGTTAACCAAAATGAAAGGTGGGAGGACGGATAAATTAGGATTATGGGGCTAACATACATATACTAAGGTATGTTAAATGTATATAAACATATAACATATAAACTATATGCATTATATAATCACCAATCCATATAAAATATATAATGACAAAACACCTACCAAATACCAAGGGAGGTCTACTCAACATTCTGTAATAACATACATGGTAACAGGATCCGAAGATGAACAGACATATGTATGAATCGTTGAGCAGATTCTGTACAGCCAGACAATCACAACACTCTAATCAAATTTACTGCAATAAGAAATAGAAATTAAATTTTAAAAACAAACATAAGTAAGGAGACATAAACTTCTGGGGGCTTGTCCCAGCACATTCCACTCTAATTTACAACCTCGGAACACTACCTCCAAAAAGACTCTGTTGCCCTGGTAACAAGAGTTGAGAACGTAATAATGCTGCCGCCTTGTGGCTGTTTTCCACAACAGCAGCTTTAAACCCAGTGCTAATGGTCGCTTAATAGTCACAAGGACTGCAGGGCTGTAAAGGACACCTGCCCTCAAAAAGTGTCCTGGGATAGGGAATAGGCAAGAAAATTCAACACATGACAAAGTTTTCAAAAAGTCAATATGAAGAGGGAAGTTGTACTCACTCTTTAGAAAAAAAAGGAAAAGAAAAAAAAGGACATGCCTAAAGCTCAGTATAAGTAATTATTAGCCGCATGCAAATCCATCGTCCACAAAGGATTCAGCTCACACCAGTCAAATGACCATCAGCAAAAAGTCTACGAACTATAAATGCTGAAGAGGTTTTAAGGAGCTGTGTACCTTCTAGCTGCTGGTGGGATGTAAAGTGGTAACAGCACTAATGAGAACTGAATGGAGCTGCTTTAAAAGGTAAAAACCGAGCTAGGATATGATGTGGCCGAACCCCTAAATGGGCCTATACCCGAAGAAGACCACAATCGGAAAGGCACAGACAGGCAAACATGCACTGCAGCGATACTGAAATAGCCAAGACATGGAAGCAAAAAAAAGGTCCATAAACAAATGAATGGACAAAGAAGAAGTGGTACATGTACAGAATGGAATATTAGCCACGAAAAATAATAAAAGAATGGCATATGCAGCACCACAGATGAGCCTAGAGATAATCACACAACGTGAAGTAAGTCAGAATGCGAAAGACAAATATCCTACGATATCACTTATGGTATCTGAAAATTCATAAAAATGAACATATATCCATAGAGAAAGACAATCTCAGATTGAGAAGACAAACTTATGGTCAAGCCAATGAAAAGGTGTGAGGAATGGATAAATTAGGATATTGGGATTAACAAACATATACTAAGACATATAAAATATATCATCCCCAAAGACCTATGGAATACCAAGAGTGGTCTACTCAACACTTTGTAATAACCTACATGGAAAAGAACACAAAGATCAATAGATATATGTATATGTGTTCATGAACAAGATTCTGTACACCTAGAACAAAAGACATATTTCAATCAAATTTGCTCTGATAAAAATTAAAACTTAAAGACACAAACAAGAATTAAGGAGGCTAAAACTTATGGGGGTTTGTCCTGGCACATTCCACTCTAATCTGCAACCTAAAAGCACAACTTGCAGCAAGGTTCTCTTTCCCTAGCAAGCAGAGTTGGCAACGTAGAAATGCTGCCACCCTAAGGCCGTTTCCTCAAACAGCAGCTTTAAATCCACTGCTAATGGTCACTAATATTCACAAGGACTGCAGGGCTGTAAATGACTCATGCCCTCAAAAACTGTCCTGGGGTAGGGAATGCCCAAAGAAATCCAAACGCGGCAAATTTTTCAAGAAGGCAATTTGAAGTTGTAAGTTTAGCTCAATCTTTAAAAAAAAATGAAAAGGACATTGATAAACGCAAAACATCAGGAATTATTAGACGCATGCAAATCCAATCTACACAAAGGTGTCACCTCTCACCAGTCAAAATGACCATCAGCAAAAAGTCAACAAACGATAGATGTTGAAGAAGTTGTGGAGAATAGCGTAAGCTCTCGGTCTAAGTGGGATGTAAACTGGTAACAAGCATATAATAGGAACAGAATGGCAGTGCGTTTAAAGGTAAAAATTGAGTCACCATATGATCCGGAAGGCCCACTATTGGGCCTGTCACCTGTGAAAGCCAGAATCAAAAAGACGCAGGATGGAAAATCGTGTATTGCAGCAGTATTTACAATAGCCAAGACCTGGAAGCAACAAAAATGTCCATCATCAGATGAATGGACGAAAAAGTGGTCCATGTACACAATGCAATATTAGACACAGAAAAGAATGAAACAATGCTGTTTGCAGCACCATAGATGAGGCTACAGATAATCACACAACTTGAAGTAAGTCAGAAAGCGAGAGACACATATCCTATGATATCACGTATAGGTCTTATCTAAAATGTCATAGGAATGAACCTCTTTCCACAGAGAAGTACACTCACGTGTTCAGAAAACAAGCTTGTGGTTAACCAAATGGAAAGGTGTGAGGAATGTATAATGGAGGATATTGTGTTTAACAGACGTATGCTAATACTTATAAAATATATAATCATCAGACATACCGAATACCAAGAGAGGTCTATACAACATTCTGTAATAACCTATATGGAACAGGATCCAAACATGAAAAGATACATGAATCAATGAAAGACATTCTGTACACCTAGAACAAACACCACATTGCAATCAAATTTGCTCTGAGAAAAATGAAAATTCAACTGAGAATACCAACAACAAATAAGTAGACATAGTTTTCGGGGGTTTATCCTGGCACATTCCACTCTACTCTACAACCTACAAACAGGACTTCCAGGAAGGCTCTGCTGCCCTAGTAACCAGAGTGGGGAATATAGAAATGCTGCCCCCTTTTGGCCGTTGCCTGCAACAGCAGCTTTAAACGCAGAACTAATGGTCATGTGATATTCACAATTACTACAGGGCTGTAAACGACACCTGCCCTCAAAAAATGTCCTGGGGCAGGTAATGGCCACAGGAATTCAGAACATGGCACATTTTTCAAGGAAACAATTTGAAGAGGTAAGTTTCTCTGTTTCACCTAAAAAAAAGAAAGAAAACGGACGTAGATGAAAGCTCAATATCAGGAATTATTAGACGCATACAAATCCAAACTACAAAAAGGTATCACCTCCCAACACTCAACATGCCATCAGTAAAAAGTCTACAAACAATAAATGCTGAAGGGGTTTGAGAGATCTGTGTACCCTGTAGTTGCTGGTGGGATGTAAACTGGTAACAGCCAGTAGTGAGAACCGAATGGAGGTGCGTTGAAAGGTAAAAATTGAACTACCATATGATCTAGTAGGCCCACTGCTGGGCCTAACCCCTGAGAAGACCAGAATCCAAAAGACACAGGCTGGCAATCCTGCACTGCATCAATATTTAGCATAGCCAAGACTTGGAAGTCACCAAAATGTCCATCAACAGATGAATGCACAAAGAAGAAGTGGTCCGTATACACAATGGAATATTCGCCATGGAAAAGGATGAAACACTGCTCTTTGCAGCACCATAGATGAGCCTAGAGATAATCACAGAACATGAGGTAAGTCGGAAAGCAGACGACAAATAACCTGTGATATCACTCCTAGCTGTTACCTAACAACTGACACGTATGCACATATTTCCACAGAGAAAGACTCTCACAGACTTAGAAAACAAACTATGGTTATCTAAAAGGAAAGGTGGGAGGAATGGATACATTAAGATTAGGGTTACCATACGTATACAAATACATATTAAACACATGTATCAAAAAGACCGACCATAGATTGGTCCTCCATGTCTCTCAGAGGAAGGCGAAGGATGAGCGTGGCTCCTGAGTCATCTAGCTGAGCTGTCATCGTGCAAACTGATGTCCAAGAGCCCAGGCAAGAGAGGAGGCAGCCTTGACCAGAGCTTTTCTCAACCGCCAAAGAATTATATTTATAACAGCTTTTGAATGGTGTATTTATAAATCGGTGGAAGTGGAGAGAATATTTTATGGAACATAAATTTATTCATGAGTAAAATATATTAGCCAGGCTAGGAAATGCTAGATTGTTCAGAGACGTTTTAGTCTGGCCCAAGAAACCCAATATCTCGAAGAAATTGGTTTTTTTCTCCAAGTACACAAGACAATACGTATCGATGCCAAACTGACATTGTCATTGTTATTGATAATAATAGCACAGGACATTGTTATTGATAATAATAGCACAGATCTCAGCTCATCAGCTAGCATGTTCTTGTGTTCTGCTCTTATTGGGTTTACTTGTTAGTGAGTTTGTTTATCTTTGCTGAGTGTTAATGTACTATTTTCTCTTTCTGAAAGGATTTTTAATTTTTTAATCTTTTAAAACTAAATTATTGTACTACTTCTGGACCAAATATTTTGAAAAACTTAGAGTTCCAACAGCCCCATGTCCACAGAACAATGATTTTGATGTCTTAGCTTGTGTAAGAACACTCCCACAAGTTAACCATTTCATTTCGCCGAAACAATCATACCACATTCAGTTGATAATATCCTTCTCTCCCAAATTTACTTGTACTTCAAATAAAACAGAAAAAACAAACAAAAAAAAAAAGACCGACCATATACCAAGGGAGGTCTACTGAACGCTCTGTAATAATTTACACGGGGGCTTGCCTGGTGGCACCGTGGTTAAGAATCCGCCTGCCAATGCAGGGGACACAGGTTCGATCCCTGGTTCAGGAAGATCCCACATGCTGCAGAGCAACAAAGCTCGTGCACCACAACTAATGATCCTACGCTCTGGAGCCCACGAGCCATAACTACTGAGCCCAGGCACCACAACTACTGAAGCCCGCACGCCTAGAGCCCGTACTCCGCAACAAGAGAAGCCACTGCAGTGAGAAGCCCGTGCACCGCAACGGAGAGTGGCCCCCGCTCACCGCAACTGGAGAAAGCCCACATGCAGCAACGAAGATCCAACTCTGCCAAAAATAAATAAATAAATAAATAAAATTTACCAAAAAAATACTAGTAATTTACATGGGAAGAGGATCTGTACATGAATAGATATATATAATGTTCAATTGAACCTGATTGTGTACACCCAGAACAAACACTATTCTACTCATTACCCCAATTTAAAAAATTAAAACCACGAACGACAATTAATGAGACATAAAGTTATTGGGGCTTTCCCTGGCATATCCCATTCTAATTTACAACCTAGGAACACGACTTTCAAGAAGGCTCTGCTGCCCTAGTAACCAGATTTGGGAATGGAGAAATGCTGCCGCCTTGTGGCCGTCTCCCACAATAGCAGCTTTAAACACAGGGCTAACGGTCACTTGAGATTCACGGTAATTGTAGGGCCGTAAATGACACGTGTCCTCAAAAAATGTCCTGGGGTAGGTAATGGCCAAGAAAGTTCACAACACGGAAAATTTCTCAAGAAGACAGTTTGAAGAGGTAAGTGTTCCTCACTCTGTTGTTTTAAAAAAAGAAGAACATGGATAAAAGCTCCATATCAGGAATTATTGGTTGGATGCAAATCCAAACTACAAAAAGATGTCGCCACCCAATATTCAAAATGCCATCCGTAAAAAGTCTACAAACAATGAATGCTGACGGGTTGGAGGAGAAATGCATACCCACTATGCTGTTGGTTGGATGTAAAGTGGTAACAGCTAATCAGGAGAACAGAATGGAGCTGCGTTTAAAAGGTAAAAATTGAGCTACCATATGATGCGGCCGATCCCCTAATGGGCCTATACCCTAAGAAGACCAGAATCGGAAAGGCACAGACAGGCAAACATGCACTGCAGCAATATTGAAATAGCCAAGACATGGAAGCAAAAAAAAGCTCCATAAACAAATGAATGGACAAAGACAAAGTGGTACATGTACAGAATGGAATATTAGCCGTGAAAAAAAATAAAAGAATGGCATATGCAGCACCACAGATGAGCCTAGAGATAATCACACAACGTGAAGTAAGTCAGAATGCGAAAGACAAATGTCCTATGATATCACTTATGGTATCTGAAAATTCATAAAAATGAACATATATCCATAGAGAAAGACAATCTCAGATTGAGAAGACAAACTTATGGTTAAGCCGATGAAAAGGTGTGAGGAATGGATAAATTAGGATATTGGGGTTAACAAACATATACTAAGACATATAAAATATATCATCCCCAAAGACCTATGGAATACCAAGAGTGGTCTACTCAACACTTTGTAATAACCTACATGGACAAGGAGTCAAAGATGTATACATATATGTATATGTGTACATGAACAAGATTCTGTACACCTAGAACAAAAGACATTTTTCAATCATATTTGCTCTGATAAAAATTAAAACTTAAGGACACAAACAAGAATTAAGGAGGCTAAAACTTATGGGGGTTTGTCCTGGCACATTCCACTCTAATCTGCAACCTAAAAGCACAACTTGCAGCAAGGTTCTGTTTCCCTAGCAAGCAGAGTTGGCAACGTAGAAATGCTGCCACCCTAAGGCCGTTTCCTCAAACAGCAGCTTTAAATCCACTGCTAATGGTCACTAATATTCACAAGGACTGCAGGGCTGTAAGTGACTCATGCTCTCAAAAACTGTCCTGGGGTAGGGAATGCCCAAAGAAATCCAAACGCGGCAAATTTTTCAAGAAGGCAATTTGAAGTTGTAAGTTTAGCTCAATCTTTAAAAAAAATGAAAAGGACATTGATAAATGCAAAACATCAGGAATTATTAGACGCATACAAGTCCAATCTACACAAAGGTATCACCTCTCACCAGTCAAAATGACCATCAGCAAAATGTCAACAAACGATAGATGTTGAAGAAGTTGTGGAGAATAGCGTAAGCTCTCGGTCTAAGTGGGATGTAAACTGGTAACAGCCAATAATAGGAACAGAATGGCAGTGCGTTTAAAGGTAAAAATTGAGTTACCATATGATCCAGAAGGCCCACTATTGGGCCTGTCACATGTGAAAGGC
This sequence comes from Balaenoptera ricei, assembly GCF_028023285.1. NCBI lineage: Eukaryota > Metazoa > Chordata > Mammalia > Artiodactyla > Balaenopteridae > Balaenoptera > Balaenoptera ricei. Next base: position 113,561 of record NW_026777728.1, read on the forward strand.
AGAATCAAAAAGAATCAGGATGGAAAATCGTGTATTGCAGCAGTATTTACAATAGCCAAGACATGGAAGCAAACAAAATGTCCATCAACAGATAAATGGACAAAGAAGAATTGGTATACCTACCGAATGGAATAGTAGCCTCGGAAAAGAAATGAACAATGCCGTTCTCAGGACTACACATGAGCCTAGAAATAATCATATTACGTTAAGTAAGTCAAAAGGGAATGACAAATATCCTATGATATCATTTATACATGTTATCCTAAGATTGCTACCAATGAACATATTTCCACAGAAAAAGACACTCACAGACTTATAAAACAAACTAATGGTTAACCAAAATGAAAGGTGGGAGGACGGATAAATTAGGATTATGGGGCTAACATACATATACTAAGGTATGTTAAATGTATATAAACATATAACATATAAACTATATGCATTATATAATCACCAATCCATATAAAATATATAATGACAAAACACCTACCAAATACCAAGGGAGGTCTACTCAACATTCTGTAATAACATACATGGTAACAGGACCCGAAGATGAACAGACATATGTATGAATCGTTGAGCAGATTCTGTACAGCCAGACAATCACAACACTCTAATCAAATTTACTGCAATAAGAAATAGAAATTAAATTTTAAAAACAAACATAAGTAAGGAGACATAAACTTCTGGGGGCTTGTCCCAGCACATTCCACTCTAATTTACAACCTCGGAACACTACCTCCAAAAAGACTCTGTTGCCCTGGTAACAAGAGTTGAGAACGTAATAATGCTGCCGCCTTGTGGCTGTTTTCCACAACAGCAGCTTTAAACCCAGTGCTAATGGTCGCTTAATAGTCACAAGGACTGCAGGGCTGTAAAGGACACCTGCCCTCAAAAAGTGTCCTGGGATAGGGAATAGGCAAGAAAATTCAACACATGACAAAGTTTTCAAAAAGTCAATATGAAGAGGGAAGTTGTACTCACTCTTTAAAAAAAAAAGGAAAAGAAAAAAAAGGACATGCCTAAAGCTCAGTATAAGTAATTATTAGCCGCATGCAAATCCATCGTCCACAAAGGATTCAGCTCACACCAGTCAAATGACCATCAGCAAAAAGTCTACGAACTATAAATGCTGAAGAGGTTTTAAGGAGCTGTGTACCTTCTAGCTGCTGGTGGGATGTAAAGTGGTAACAGCACTAATGAGAACTGAATGGAGCTGCTTTAAAAGGTAAAAACCGAGCTAGGATATGATGTGGCCGAACCCCTAAATGGGCCTATACCCGAAGAAGACCACAATCGGAAAGGCACAGACAGGCAAACATGCACTGCAGCGATACTGAAATAGCCAAGACATGGAAGCAAAAAAAAGGTCCATAAACAAATGAATGGACAAAGAAGAAGTGGTACATGTACAGAATGGAATATTAGCCACGAAAAATAATAAAAGAATGGCATATGCAGCACCACAGATGAGCCTAGAGATAATCACACAACGTGAAGTAAGTCAGAATGCGAAAGACAAATATCCTACGATATCACTTATGGTATCTGAAAATTCATAAAAATGAACATATATCCATAGAGAAAGACAATCTCAGATTGAGAAGACAAACTTATGGTCAAGCCAATGAAAAGGTGTGAGGAATGGATAAATTAGGATATTGGGATTAACAAACATATACTAAGACATATAAAATATATCATCCCCAAAGACCTATGGAATACCAAGAGTGGTCTACTCAACACTTTGTAATAACCTACATGGAAAAGAACACAAAGATCAATAGATATATGTATATGTGTTCATGAACAAGATTCTGTACACCTAGAACAAAAGACATATTTCAATCAAATTTGCTCTGATAAAAATTAAAACTTAAAGACACAAACAAGAATTAAGGAGGCTAAAACTTATGGGGGTTTGTCCTGGCACATTCCACTCTAATCTGCAACCTAAAAGCACAACTTGCAGCAAGGTTCTCTTTCCCTAGCAAGCAGAGTTGGCAACGTAGAAATGCTGCCACCCTAAGGCCGTTTCCTCAAACAGCAGCTTTAAATCCACTGCTAATGGTCACTAATATTCACAAGGACTGCAGGGCTGTAAATGACTCATGCCCTCAAAAACTGTCCTGGGGTAGGGAATGCCCAAAGAAATCCAAACGCGGCAAATTTTTCAAGAAGGCAATTTGAAGTTGTAAGTTTAGCTCAATCTTTAAAAAAAATGAAAAGGACATTGATAAACGCAAAACATCAGGAATTATTAGACGCATGCAAATCCAATCTACACAAAGGTGTCACCTCTCACCAGTCAAAATGACCATCAGCAAAAAGTCAACAAACGATAGATGTTGAAGAAGTTGTGGAGAATAGCGTAAGCTCTCGGTCTAAGTGGGATGTAAACTGGTAACAAGCATATAATAGGAACAGAATGGCAGTGCGTTTAAAGGTAAAAATTGAGTCACCATATGATCCGGAAGGCCCACTATTGGGCCTGTCACCTGTGAAAGCCAGAATCAAAAAGACGCAGGATGGAAAATCGTGTATTGCAGCAGTATTTACAATAGCCAAGACCTGGAAGCAACAAAAATGTCCATCATCAGATGAATGGACGAAAAAGTGGTCCATGTACACAATGCAATATTAGACACAGAAAAGAATGAAACAATGCTGTTTGCAGCACCATAGATGAGGCTACAGATAATCACACAACTTGAAGTAAGTCAGAAAGCGAGAGACACATATCCTATGATATCACGTATAGGTCTTATCTAAAATGTCATAGGAATGAACCTCTTTCCACAGAGAAGTACACTCACGTGTTCAGAAAACAAGCTTGTGGTTAACCAAATGGAAAGGTGTGAGGAATGTATAATGGAGGATATTGTGTTTAACAGACGTATGCTAATACTTATAAAATATATAATCATCAGACATACCGAATACCAAGAGAGGTCTATACAACATTCTGTAATAACCTATATGGAACAGGATCCAAACATGAAAAGATACATGAATCAATGAAAGACATTCTGTACACCTAGAACAAACACCACATTGCAATCAAATTTGCTCTGAGAAAAATGAAAATTCAACTGAGAATACCAACAACAAATAAGTAGACATAGTTTTCGGGGGTTTATCCTGGCACATTCCACTCTACTCTACAACCTACAAACAGGACTTCCAGGAAGGCTCTGCTGCCCTAGTAACCAGAGTGGGGAATATAGAAATGCTGCCCCCTTTTGGCCGTTGCCTGCAACAGCAGCTTTAAACGCAGAACTAATGGTCATGTGATATTCACAATTACTACAGGGCTGTAAACGACACCTGCCCTCAAAAAATGTCCTGGGGCAGGTAATGGCCACAGGAATTCAGAACATGGCACATTTTTCAAGGAAACAATTTGAAGAGGTAAGTTTCTCTGTTTCACCTAAAAAAAAGAAAGAAAACGGACGTAGATGAAAGCTCAATATCAGGAATTATTAGACGCATACAAATCCAAACTACAAAAAGGTATCACCTCCCAACACTCAAAATGCCATCAGTAAAAAGTCTACAAACAATAAATGCTGAAGGGGTTTGAGAGATCTGTGTACCCTGTAGTTGCTGGTGGGATGTAAACTGGTAACAGCCAGTAGTGAGAACCGAATGGAGGTGCGTTGAAAGGTAAAAATTGAACTACCATATGATCTAGTAGGCCCACTGCTGGGCCTAACCCCTGAGAAGACCAGAATCCAAAAGACACAGGCTGGCAATCCTGCACTGCATCAATATTTAGCATAGCCAAGACTTGGAAGTCACCAAAATGTCCATCAACAGATGAATGCACAAAGAAGAAGTGGTCCGTATACACAATGGAATATTCGCCATGGAAAAGGATGAAACACTGCTCTTTGCAGCACCATAGATGAGCCTAGAGATAATCACAGAACATGAGGTAAGTCGGAAAGCAGACGACAAATAACCTGTGATATCACTCCTAGCTGTTACCTAACAACTGACACGTATGCACATATTTCCACAGAGAAAGACTCTCACAGACTTAGAAAACAAACTATGGTTATCTAAAAGGAAAGGTGGGAGGAATGGATACATTAAGATTAGGGTTACCATACGTATACAAATACATATTAAACACATGTATCAAAAAGACCGACCATAGATTGGTCCTCCATGTCTCTCAGAGGAAGGCGAAGGATGAGCGTGGCTCCTGAGTCATCTAGCTGAGCTGTCATCGTGCAAACTGATGTCCAAGAGCCCAGGCAAGAGAGGAGGCAGCCTTGACCAGAGCTTTTCTCAACCGCCAAAGAATTATATTTATAACAGCTTTTGAATGGTGTATTTATAAATCGGTGGAAGTGGAGAGAATATTTTATGGAACATAAATTTATTCATGAGTAAAATATATTAGCCAGGCTAGGAAATGCTAGATTGTTCAGAGACGTTTTAGTCTGGCCCAAGAAACCCAATATCTCGAAGAAATTGGTTTTTTTCTCTAAGTACACAAGACAATACGTATCGATGCCAAACTGACATTGTCATTGTTATTGATAATAATAGCACAGGACATTGTTATTGATAATAATAGCACAGATCTCAGCTCATCAGCTAGCATGTTCTTGTGTTCTGCTCTTATTGGGTTTACTTGTTAGTGAGTTTGTTTATCTTTGCTGAGTGTTAATGTACTATTTTCTCTTTCTGAAAGGATTTTTAATTTTTTAATCTTTTAAAACTAAATTATTGTACTACTTCTGGACCAAATATTTTGAAAAACTTAGAGTTCCAACAGCCCCATGTCCACAGAACAATGATTTTGATGTCTTAGCTTGTGTAAGAACACTCCCACAAGTTAACCATTTCATTTCGCCGAAACAATCATACCACATTCAGTTGATAATATCCTTCTCTCCCAAATTTACTTGTACTTCAAATAAAACAGAAAAAACAAACAAAAAAAAAAAGACCGACCATATACCAAGGGAGGTCTACTGAACGCTCTGTAATAATTTACACGGGGGCTTGCCTGGTGGCACCGTGGTTAAGAATCCGCCTGCCAATGCAGGGGACACAGGTTCGATCCCTGGTTCAGGAAGATCCCACATGCTGCAGAGCAACAAAGCTCGTGCACCACAACTAATGATCCTACGCTCTGGAGCCCACGAGCCATAACTACTGAGCCCAGGCACCACAACTACTGAAGCCCGCACGCCTAGAGCCCGTACTCCGCAACAAGAGAAGCCACTGCAGTGAGAAGCCCGTGCACCGCAACGGAGAGTAGCCCCCGCTCACCGCAACTGGAGAAAGCCCACATGCAGCAACGAAGATCCAACTCTGCCAAAAATAAATAAATAAATAAATAAAATTTACCAAAAAAATACTAGTAATTTACATGGGAAGAGGATCTGTACATGAATAGATATATATAATGTTCAATTGAACCTGATTGTGTACACCCAGAACAAACACTATTCTACTCATTACCCCAATTTAAAAAATTAAAACCACGAACGACAATTAATGAGACATAAAGTTATTGGGGCTTTCCCTGGCATATCCCATTCTAATTTACAACCTAGGAACACGACTTTCAGGAAGGCTCTGCTGCCCTAGTAACCAGATTTGGGAATGGAGAAATGCTGCCGCCTTGTGGCCGTCTCCCACAATAGCAGCTTTAAACACAGGGCTAACGGTCACTTGAGATTCACGGTAATTGTAGGGCCGTAAATGACACGTGTCCTCAAAAAATGTCCTGGGGTAGGTAATGGCCAAAAAAGTTCACAACACGGAAAATTTCTCAAGAAGACAGTTTGAAGAGGTAAGTGTTCCTCACTCTGTTGTTTTAAAAAAAGAAGAACATGGATAAAAGCTCCATATCAGGAATTATTGGTTGGATGCAAATCCAAACTACAAAAAGATGTCGCCACCCAATATTCAAAATGCCATCCGTAAAAAGTCTACAAACAATGAATGCTGACGGGTTGGAGGAGAAATGCATACCCACTATGCTGTTGGTTGGATGTAAAGTGCTAACAGCTAATCAGGAGAACAGAATGGAGCTGCGTTTAAAAGGTAAAAATTGAGCTACCATATGATGCGGCCGATCCCCTAATGGGCCTATACCCTAAGAAGACCAGAATCGGAAAGGCACAGACAGGCAAACATGCACTGCAGCAATATTGAAATAGCCAAGACATGGAAGCAAAAAAAAGCTCCATAAACAAATGAATGGACAAAGACAAAGTGGTACATGTACAGAATGGAATATTAGCCGTGAAAAAAAATAAAAGAATGGCATATGCAGCACCACAGATGAGCCTAGAGATAATCACACAACGTGAAGTAAGTCAGAATGCGAAAGACAAATGTCCTATGATATCACTTATGGTATCTGAAAATTCATAAAAATGAACATATATCCATAGAGAAAGACAATCTCAGATTGAGAAAACAAACTTATGGTTAAGCCGATGAAAAGGTGTGAGGAATGGATAAATTAGGATATTGGGGTTAACAAACATATACTAAGACATATAAAATATATCATCCCCAAAGACCTATGGAATACCAAGAGTGGTCTACTCAACACTTTGTAATAACCTACATGGACAAGGAGTCAAAGATGTATACATATATGTATATGTGTACATGAACAAGATTCTGTACACCTAGAACAAAAGACATTTTTCAATCATATTTGCTCTGATAAAAATTAAAACTTAAAGACACAAACAAGAATTAAGGAGGCTAAAACTTATGGGGGTTTGTCCTGGCACATTCCACTCTAATCT
>NW_026777729.1:0-120317 GCF_028023285.1 Balaenoptera ricei
TCAAAAGGGTATGACAAATATCCTATGATATCATTTATACATGTTATCCTAAGATTGCTACCAATGAACATATTTCCACAGAAAAAGACACTCACAGACTTATCAAATAAACTAATGGTTAGCCAAAATGAAAGGTGGGAGGATGGGTAAATTAGGACTATGGGGTTAACATACATATACTAATGTATGTTAAATGTATATAAACATATAACAGATAAACTATATGTATTATATAATCACCAAGACCTTTAAAATATACATTCTGTGATCACATACATGGTAACAGGATCCGAAGATGAACAGACATATGTAGGAATCATTAAGCAGATTCTGTACAGCCAGACAATCAAAACACTCCAATCAAATTTACCCCGATAAGAAATAGAAATTATATTTAAAAAACAAACATAAGTAAGGAGACATAAACTTCTGCGGCTTGTCCCAGCACATTCCACTCTAATTTACAACCTCGGAACCCTACCTCCAGGAAGACTCTGTTGCCAAAGTCACAAGAGTTGAGAACGTAATAATGCTGCCGCCTTGTGGCTGTTTCCCACAAGAGCAGCTTTAAACCCAGTGCCAATGGTTGCTTATATAGTCACAAGGACTGCAGGGCTGTAAATGACACACGCCCTCAAAAATGCCCTGGGGTAGGGAATAGGCAAGAAAATTCAACACATGAGAATTTTTTCAAGAAGTCAATAAGAGGAGGGAAGTTGTACTCACTCTTTAAAAAAAAAGGAAAAGAAAAAAAGGACATGCCTAAAGCTCAGTATAAGGAATTATTAGCCACATGCAAATTCAAAGTCAAAAAGGGTGCAGCTCACACCGGTCATGACCATCAGCAAAAAGTCTACAAACGATAAATGCTGAAGGGGTTTTAGAGAACTGTGTACTTTCTAGCTGCTGGTGGGATGTAAAGTGGTAACAGCACTAACGCAAACTGAATCGAGCTGCTTGAAGAGGTAAAAATTGAGCTACCATATGATGCGGCAGGGCACCTTTGGGCCTATAACCTAAGACCACCAGAATCGGAAAGACAGATGCAGGCAAATGTGCACTGAAACAATATTGAAATAGCCAAGACATGAAAGGAAAAAAAATGTCCATAAACAGATGAATGGACAAAGACGAAGTGGTAAATGTACCATATGGAATAGTAGCTTCGCGAAAAAAATGAACAATGCCGTTTTTACGACTACAGTGGAGCCTAGAAATAATCATATAATGTTAAGTAAGTCAAAAGGGTATGACAAATATCCTATGATATCATTTATACATGTTATCCTAAGATTGCTACCAATGAACATATTTCCACAGAAAAAGACACTCACAGACTTATCAAATAAACTAATGGTTAGCCAAAATGAAAGGTGGGAGGATGGGTAAATTAGGACTATGGGGTTAACATACATATACTAATGTTATGTTAAATGTATATAAACATATAACAGATAAACTATATTAATTATATAATCACCAATACCTTTAAAATATACATTCTGTAATCACATACATGGTAACAGGATCCGAAGATGAACAGACATATGTAGGAGTCTTTTAGCAGATTCTGTACAGCCAGACAATCAAAACACTCGAATCAAATTTACTCCGATAAGAAATAGAAATTAAATTTAATAAACAAACATAAGTAAGGAGACATAAACTTCTGGGGGCTTGTCCCAGCACATTCCACTCTAATTTACAACCTTGGAACACTACCTCCAGGAAGACTCTATTGCTGTAGTAACAAGAGTTGAGAACGTAATAATGCTGCCGCCTTGTGGCTGTTTCCCACAACAGCAGTTTTAAACCCAGTGCTAATGGTTGCTTAATAGTCACAACGACTGCAGGGGTCTAAATGACACATGCCCTCAAAAATTGCCCTGGGGTAGGGAATAGGCAAGAAAATTCAACACATGAGAAATTTTTCAAGAAGTCAATATGAAGAGGGAAGTTGTATTCACTCTTTAACAAAAAAAGGAAAAGAAGAAAAAGGATATGCCTAAAGCTCAGTATAAGGAATTATTAGCCACATGCGTATCCAACCTCCAAAAAGGTTTCAGCTCACACCAGTCAAATGGCCATCAGCAAAAATCTACAAACTATAAATGCTGAAGGGGTTTTAGAGAACTGTGTAACTCCTAGATGCTGGTGGGATATAAAGTGGTAACAGCACTAACAAAAACTAAATGGAGCTGCTTTACAAGGTAAAAATTGAGCTACCATATGATGTGAAAGGGTACCTTTTGAGCCTATAAACTAAGACCACCAGAATGAGAAAGACAGAGGCAGGCAAATGTGCACTGCAGCAATACTGAAATAGCCAAGACATGGAAGCAAAAAAATGTCCATAAACAGATGAATGGACAAAGAAGAAGTGGTATATGGACAGAATGGAATGGTAGCCTTGGGAAAAAATGAACAATGCCGTTTTCAGGACTACAGTTGAGCCTGTAAATATTCATATAACTTTAAGTAAGTAAAAAGGGTATGACAAATATCCTATGATATCATTTATACATGTTATCCTAAGATTGCTACCAATGAACATATTTCCACAGAAAAAGACACTCACAGACTTATCAAATAAACTAATGGTTAGCCAAAATGAAAGGTGGGAGGATGGGTAAATTAGGACTATGGGGTTAACATACATATACTAATGTATGTTAAATGTATATAAACATATAACAGATAAATTTTATGAATTATATAATCACGAATACCTTTAAAATATACATTCTGTGATCACATACATGGTAACAGGATCCGAAGATGAAAAAACATATGTAGGAATCATTAAGCAGATTCTGTACAGCCAGACAATCAAAACACTCCAATCAAATTTACCCCGATAAGAAATAGAAATTATATTTAAAAAACAAACATAAGTAAGGAGACATAAACTTCTGCGGCTTGTCCCAGCACATTCCACTCTAATTTACAACCTCAGAACCCTACCTCCAGGAAGACTCTGTTGCCAAAGTCACAAGAGTTGAGAACGTAATAATGCTGCCGCCTTGTGGCTGTTTCCCACAAGAGCAGCTTTAAACCCAGTGCCAATGGTTGCTTATATAGTCACAAGGACTGCACGCTGTAAATGCCACAGGCCCTCAACAATGCCCTGGGGTAGGGAATAGGCAAGAAAATTCAACACATGAGAAGTTTTTCAAGAAATCAATCAGAGGAGGGAAGTTGTACTCACTCTTTAAAAAAAAAGGAAAAGAAAAAAAAGGACATGCGTAAAGCTCAGTATAAGGAATTATTAGCCACATGCAAATTCAAATTCAAAAAGGTTTCAGCTCACACCAGTCAGGACCATCAGCAAAAAGTCTACAAACTATAAATGCTGAAGGGGTTTTAGAGACCTGTGTACCTTCTAGCTGCTGCTGGGATTTAAAGTGGTAACAGCACTAACGCAAACTGAATGGAGCTGCTTGAAAAGGTAAAAATTGAGCTACCATATGATGCGGCAGGGCAACTTTTGGGCCTATAAACTAAGACCACCAGAATCAGAAAGACAGAGGCAGGCAAATGTGCACTGCAGCAATACTGAAATAGCCAAGACATGGAAGCAAAAAAAGGTCCATAAACAGATGAATGGGCAAAGAAGAAGTGGTATATGGACAGAATGGAATGGTAGCCTTGGGAAAAAATGAAGAATGCCGTTTTCAGGACTACAGTAGAGCCTATAAATATTCATATAACTTTAAGTAAGTAAAAAGGGTATGACAAATATCGTATGATATCATTTATACATGTTATCCTAAGATTGCTACCAATGAACATATTTCCACAGAAAAAGACACTCACAGACTTATCAAATAAACTAAAGGTTAGCCAAAATGAAAGGTGGGAAGATGGGTAAATTAGGACTATGGGGTTAACATACATATACTAATGTATGTTAAATGTATATAAACATATAACATATAAACTATATGAATTATATAATCACCTATACCTTCAAAATATACATTCTGTAAACAAACACATGGTAACAGCATCTGAAGACGAACTGACATATGTATGAATCATTGAGCAGATTCTGTACAGCCAGACAATGAAAACACTCTAATCAAATTTCCTCCAATAAGAAATAGAAATTAAATTTAAAAAAGAAACCTAAGTAAGGAGACATAAACTTCTGGGGGCTTGTCCCAGCACATTCCACTCTAATTTACAACCTTGCAACACTACCTCCAGGAAGACTCTATTGCTGTAGTAACAAGAGTTGAGAACGTAATAATGCTGCCGCCTTGTGGCTGTTTCCCACAACAGCAGTTTTAAACCCAGTGCTAATGGTTGCTTAATAGTCACAACGACTGCAGGGGTCTAAATGACACATGCCCTCAAAAATTGCCCTGGGGTAGGGAATAGGCAAGAAAATTCAACACATGAGAAATTTTTCAAGAAGTCAATATGAAGAGGGAAGTTGTATTCACTCTTTAACAAAAAAAGGAAAAGAAGAAAAAGGATATGCCTAAAGCTCAGTATAAGGAATTATTAGCCACATGCGTATCCAAACTCCAAAAAGGTTTCAGCTCACACCAGTCAAATGGCCATCAGCAAAAATCTACAAACTATAAATGCTGAAGGGGTTTTAGAGAACTGTGTAACTCCTAGATGCTGGTGGGATATAAAGTGGTAACAGCACTAACAAAAACTAAATGGAGCTGCTTTACAAGGTAAAAATTGAGCTACCATATGATGTGAAAGGGTACCTTTTGAGCCTATAAACTAAGACCACCAGAATGAGAAAGACAGAGGCAGGCAAATGTGCACTGCAGCAATACTAAAATAGCCAAGACATGGAAGCAAAAAAAGGTCCATCAACAGATGAATGGAAAAAGAAGAAGTGGTATATGGACAGAATGGAATAGTAGCCTCGGGAAAAATATGAACAATGCCGTTTTCAGGACTACAGTTGGGCCTAGAAATAATCATATAACGTTAAGTAAGTCAAAAGGGTATGAGAAATATCCTATGATATCATTTATACATGTTATCCTAAGATTGCTACCAATGAACATATTTCCACAGAAAAAGACACTCACAGACTTATCAAATAAACTAATGGTTAGCCAAAATGAAAGGTGGGAGGATGGGTAAATTAGGACTATGGGGTTCACATACATATACTAATGTATGTTAAATGTATATAAACATATAACAGATAAACTTTATGAATTATATAATCACGAATACCTTTAAAATATACATTCTGTGATCACATACATGGTAACAGGATCCGAAGATGAACAGACATATGTAGGAATCTTTGAGTAGATTCTGTACAGCCAGACAATCAAAACACTCCAATCAAATTTGCTCCGATAAGAAATAGAAATTAAATTTAAAAAACAAACATAAATAAGGAGACATAAACTTCTGGGGGCATGTTCAAGCACATTCCACTCTAATTTACAACCTCGGAACCCTACCTCCAGGAAGACTCTGTTGCCAAAGTCACAAGAGTTGAGAACGTAATAATGCTGCCGCCTTGTGGCTGTTTCCCACAAGAGCAACTTTAAACCCAGTGCCAATGGTTGCTTATATAGTCACAAGGACTGCAGGGCTGTAAATGACACAGGCCCTCAAAACATCCCCTGGCGTAGGGAATAGGCAAGAAAATTCAAGACATGAGAAATTTTTCAAGAAATCAATAAGAGGAGGGAAGTTGTACTCACTCTTTAAAAAAAAAGGAAAAGAAAAAAAGGACATGCCTAAAGCTCAGTATAAGGAATTATTAGCCACATGCAAATTCAAAGTCAAAAAGGGTGCAGCTCACACCGGTCATGACCATCAGCAAAAAGTCTACAAACGATAAATGCTGAAGGGGTTTTAGAGAACTGTGTACTTTCTAGCTGCTGGTGGGATGTAAAGTGGTAACAGCACTAACGCAAACTGAATCGAGCTGCTTGAAGAGGTAAAAATTGAGCTACCATATGATGCGGCAGGGCACCTTTGGGCCTATAACCTAAGACCACCAGAATCGGAAAGACAGATGCAGGCAAATGTGCACTGAAACAATATTGAAATAGCCAAGACATGAAAGGAAAAAAAATGTCCATAAACAGATGAATGGACAAAGACGAAGTGGTAAATGTACCATATGGAATAGTAGCTTCGCGAAAAAAATGAACAATGCCGTTTTTACGACTACAGTGGAGCCTAGAAATAATCATATAATGTTAAGTAAGTCAAAAGGGTATGACAAATATCCTATGATATCATTTATACATGTTATCCTAAGATTGCTACCAATGAACATATTTCCACAGAAAAAGACACTCACAGACTTATCAAATAAACTAATGGTTAGCCAAAATGAAAGGTGGGAGGATGGGTAAATTAGGACTATGGGGTTAACATACATATACTAATGTTATGTTAAATGTATATAAACATATAACAGATAAACTATATTAATTATATAATCACCAATACCTTTAAAATATACATTCTGTAATCACATACATGGTAACAGGATCCGAAGATGAACAGACATATGTAGGAGTCTTTTAGCAGATTCTGTACAGCCAGACAATCAAAACACTCGAATCAAATTTACTCCGATAAGAAATAGAAATTAAATTTAATAAACAAACATAAGTAAGGAGACATAAACTTCTGGGGGCTTGTCCCAGCACATTCCACTCTAATTTACAACCTTGGAACACTACCTCCAGGAAGACTCTATTGCTGTAGTAACAAGAGTTGAGAACGTAATAATGCTGCCGCCTTGTGGCTGTTTCCCACAACAGCAGTTTTAAACCCAGTGCTAATGGTTGCTTAATAGTCACAACGACTGCAGGGGTCTAAATGACACATGCCCTCAAAAATTGCCCTGGGGTAGGGAATAGGCAAGAAAACTCAACACATGAGAAATTTTTCAAGAAGTCAATATGAAGAGGGAAGTTGTATTCACTCTTTAACAAAAAAAGGAAAAGAAGAAAAAGGACATGCCTAAAGCTCAGTATAAGGAATTATTAGCCACATGCGTATCCAACCTCCAAAAAGGTTTCAGCTCACACCAGTCAAATGGCCATCAGCAAAAATCTACAAACTATAAATGCTGAAGGGGTTTTAGAGAACTGTGTAACTCCTAGATGCTGGTGGGATATAAAGTGGTAACAGCACTAACAAAAACTAAATGGAGCTGCTTTACAAGGTAAAAATTGAGCTACCATATGATGTGAAAGGGTACCTTTTGAGCCTATAAACTAAGACCACCAGAATGAGAAAGACAGAGGCAGGCAAATGTGCACTGCAGCAATACTGAAATAGCCAAGACATGGAAGCAAAAAAATGTCCATAAACAGATGAATGGACAAAGAAGAAGTGGTATATGGACAGAATGGAATGGTAGCCTTGGGAAAAAATGAACAATGCCGTTTTCAGGACTACAGTTGAGCCTGTAAATATTCATATAACTTTAAGTAAGTAAAAAGGGTATGACAAATATCCTATGATATCATTTATACATGTTATCCTAAGATTGCTACCAATGAACATATTTCCACAGAAAAAGACACTCACAGACTTATCAAATAAACTAATGGTTAGCCAAAATGAAAGGTGGGAGGATGGGTAAATTAGGACTATGGGGTTAACATACATATACTAATGTATGTTAAATGTATATAAACATATAACAGATAAATTTTATGAATTATATAATCACGAATACCTTTAAAATATACATTCTGTGATCACATACATGGTAACAGGATCCGAAGATGAAAAAACATATGTAGGAATCATTAAGCAGATTCTGTACAGCCAGACAATCAAAACACTCCAATCAAATTTACCCCGATAAGAAATAGAAATTATATTTAAAAAACAAACATAAGTAAGGAGACATAAACTTCTGCGGCTTGTCCCAGCACATTCCACTCTAATTTACAACCTCAGAACCCTACCTCCAGGAAGACTCTGTTGCCAAAGTCACAAGAGTTGAGAACGTAATAATGCTGCCGCCTTGTGGCTGTTTCCCACAAGAGCAGCTTTAAACCCAGTGCCAATGGTTGCTTATATAGTCACAAGGACTGCACGCTGTAAATGCCACAGGCCCTCAACAATGCCCTGGGGTAGGGAATAGGCAAGAAAATTCAACACATGAGAAGTTTTTCAAGAAATCAATCAGAGGAGGGAAGTTGTACTCACTCTTTAAAAAAAAAGGAAAAGAAAAAAAAGGACATGCGTAAAGCTCAGTATAAGGAATTATTAGCCACATGCAAATTCAAATTCAAAAAGGTTTCAGCTCACACCAGTCAGGACCATCAGCAAAAAGTCTACAAACTATAAATGCTGAAGGGGTTTTAGAGACCTGTGTACCTTCTAGCTGCTGCTGGGATTTAAAGTGGTAACAGCACTAACGCAAACTGAATGGAGCTGCTTGAAAAGGTAAAAATTGAGCTACCATATGATGCGGCAGGGCAACTTTTGGGCCTATAAACTAAGACCACCAGAATCAGAAAGACAGAGGCAGGCAAATGTGCACTGCAGCAATACTGAAATAGCCAAGACATGGAAGCAAAAAAAGGTCCATAAACAGATGAATGGGCAAAGAAGAAGTGGTATATGGACAGAATGGAATGGTAGCCTTGGGAAAAAATGAAGAATGCCGTTTTCAGGACTACAGTAGAGCCTATAAATATTCATATAACTTTAAGTAAGTAAAAAGGGTATGACAAATATCGTATGATATCATTTATACATGTTATCCTAAGATTGCTACCAATGAACATATTTCCACAGAAAAAGACACTCACAGACTTATCAAATAAACTAAAGGTTAGCCAAAATGAAAGGTGGGAAGATGGGTAAATTAGGACTATGGGGTTAACATACATATACTAATGTATGTTAAATGTATATAAACATATAACATATAAACTATATGAATTATATAATCACCTATACCTTCAAAATATACATTCTGTAAACAAACACATGGTAACAGCATCTGAAGACGAACTGACATATGTATGAATCATTGAGCAGATTCTGTACAGCCAGACAATGAAAACACTCTAATCAAATTTCCTCCAATAAGAAATAGAAATTAAATTTAAAAAAGAAACCTAAGTAAGGAGACATAAACTTCTGGGGGCTTGTCCCAGCACATTCCACTCTAATTTACAACCTTGCAACACTACCTCCAGGAAGACTCTATTGCTGTAGTAACAAGAGTTGAGAACGTAATAATGCTGCCGCCTTGTGGCTGTTTCCCACAACAGCAGTTTTAAACCCAGTGCTAATGGTTGCTTAATAGTCACAACGACTGCAGGGGTCTAAATGACACATGCCCTCAAAAATTGCCCTGGGGTAGGGAATAGGCAAGAAAATTCAACACATGAGAAATTTTTCAAGAAGTCAATATGAAGAGGGAAGTTGTATTCACTCTTTAACAAAAAAAGGAAAAGAAGAAAAAGGATATGCCTAAAGCTCAGTATAAGGAATTATTAGCCACATGCGTATCCAAACTCCAAAAAGGTTTCAGCTCACACCAGTCAAATGGCCATCAGCAAAAATCTACAAACTATAAATGCTGAAGGGGTTTTAGAGAACTGTGTAACTCCTAGATGCTGGTGGGATATAAAGTGGTAACAGCACTAACAAAAACTAAATGGAGCTGCTTTACAAGGTAAAAATTGAGCTACCATATGATGTGAAAGGGTACCTTTTGAGCCTATAAACTAAGACCACCAGAATGAGAAAGACAGAGGCAGGCAAATGTGCACTGCAGCAATACTAAAATAGCCAAGACATGGAAGCAAAAAAAGGTCCATCAACAGATGAATGGAAAAAGAAGAAGTGGTATATGGACAGAATGGAATAGTAGCCTCGGGAAAAATATGAACAATGCCGTTTTCAGGACTACAGTTGGGCCTAGAAATAATCATATAACGTTAAGTAAGTCAAAAGGGTATGAGAAATATCCTATGATATCATTTATACATGTTATCCTAAGATTGCTACCAATGAACATATTTCCACAGAAAAAGACACTCACAGACTTATCAAATAAACTAATGGTTAGCCAAAATGAAAGGTGGGAGGATGGGTAAATTAGGACTATGGGGTTCACATACATATACTAATGTATGTTAAATGTATATAAACATATAACAGATAAACTTTATGAATTATATAATCACGAATACCTTTAAAATATACATTCTGTGATCACATACATGGTAACAGGATCCGAAGATGAACAGACATATGTAGGAATCTTTGAGTAGATTCTGTACAGCCAGACAATCAAAACACTCCAATCAAATTTGCTCCGATAAGAAATAGAAATTAAATTTAAAAAACAAACATAAATAAGGAGACATAAACTTCTGGGGGCATGTTCAAGCACATTCCACTCTAATTTACAACCTCGGAACCCTACCTCCAGGAAGACTCTGTTGCCAAAGTCACAAGAGTTGAGAACGTAATAATGCTGCCGCCTTGTGGCTGTTTCCCACAAGAGCAACTTTAAACCCAGTGCCAATGGTTGCTTATATAGTCACAAGGACTGCAGGGCTGTAAATGACACAGGCCCTCAAAACATCCCCTGGCGTAGGGAATAGGCAAGAAAATTCAAGACATGAGAAATTTTTCAAGAAATCAATAAGAGGAGGGAAGTTGTACTCACTCTTTAAAAAAAAGGAAAAGAAAAAAAGGACATGCGTAAAGCTCAGTAAAAGGAATTATTAGCCACATGCAAATTCAAATTCAAAAAGGTTTCAGCTCACACCAGTCAGGACCATCAGCAAAAAGTCTACAAACTATAAATGCTGAAGGGGTTTTAGAGAACTGTGTACCTTCTAGCTGCTGGTGGGATTTAAAGTGGTAACAGCACTAACGCAAACTGAATGGAGCTGCTTGAAAAGGTAAAAGTTGAGCTATCATATGATGCGGCAGGGCACCTTTTGGGCCTATAAACTAAGACCACCAGAATCAGAAAGACAGAGGCAGGCAAATGTGCACTGCAGCAATACTGAAATAGCCAAGACATGGAAGCAAAAAAAGGTCCATAAACAGATGAATGGACAAAGAAGAAGTGGTATATGGACAGAATGGAATGGTAGCCTTGGGAAAAAATGAACAATGCCGTTTTCAGGACTACAGTTGAGCCTGTAAATATTCATATAACTTTAAGTAAGTAAAAAGGGTATGACAAATATCCTATGATATCATTTATACATGTTATCCTAAGATTGCTACCAATGAACATATTTCCACAGAAAAAGACACTCACAGACTTATCAAATAAACTAATGGTTAGCCAAAATGAAAGGTGGGAGGATGGGTAAATTAGGACTATGGGGTTAACATACATATACTAATGTATGTTAAATGTATATAAACATATAACAGATAAACTTTATGAATTATATAATCACGAATACCTTTAAAATATACATTCTGTGATCACATACATGGTAACAGGATCCGAAGATGAACAGACATATGTAGGAATCATTAAGCAGATTCTGTACAGCCAGACAATCAAAACACTCCAATCAAATTTACCCCGATAAGAAATAGAAATTATATTTAAAAAACAAACATAAGTAAGGAGACATAAACTTCTGCGGCTTGTCCCAGCACATTCCACTCTAATTTACAACCTCGGAACCCTACCTCCAGGAAGACTCTGTTGCCAAAGTCACAAGAGTTGAGAACGTAATAATGCTGCCGCCTTGTGGCTGTTTCCCACAAGAGCAGCTTTAAACCCAGTGCCAATGGTTGCTTATATAGTCACAAGGACTGCACGCTGTAAATGCCACAGGCCCTCAACAATGCCCTGGGGTAGGGAATAGGCAAGAAAATTCAACACATGAGAAGTTTTTCAAGAAATCAATCAGAGGAGGGAAGTTGTACTCACTCTTTAAAAAAAAAGGAAAAGAAAAAAAAGGACATGCGTAAAGCTCAGTATAAGGAATTATTAGCCACATGCAAATTCAAATTCAAAAAGGTTTCAGCTCACACCAGTCAGGACCATCAGCAAAAAGTCTACAAACTATAAATGCTGAAGGGGTTTTAGAGACCTGTGTACCTTCTAGCTGCTGCTGGGATTTAAAGTGGTAACAGCACTAATGCAAACTGAATGGAGCTGCTTGAAAAGGTAAAAATTGAGCTACCATATGATGCGGCAGGGCAACTTTTGGGCCTATAAACTAAGACCACCAGAATCAGAAAGACAGAGGCAGGCAAATGTGCACTGCAGCAATACTGAAATAGCCAAGACATGGAAGCAAAAAAAGGTCCATAAACAGATGAATGGGCAAAGAAGAAGTGGTATATGGACAGAATGGAATGGTAGCCTTGGGAAAAAATGAAGAATGCCGTTTTCAGGACTACAGTAGAGCCTATAAATATTCATATAACTTTAAGTAAGTAAAAAGGGTATGACAAATATCCTATGATATCATTTATACATGTTATCCTAAGATTGCTACCAATGAACATATTTCCACAGAAAAAGACACTCACAGACTTATCAAATAAACTAATGGTTAGCCAAAATGAAAGGTGGGAGGATGGGTAAATTACGACTATGGGGTTAACATACATATACTAATGTATGTTAAATGTATATAAACATATAACAGATAAACTATATGTATTATATAATCACCAAGACCTTTAAAATATACATTTTGTAATCACATACATGGTAACAGGATCCGAAGATGAACAGACATATGTATGAATCATTGAGCAGATTCTGTACAGCCAGACAATCAAAACACTCTAATCAAATTTACTCCGATAAGAAATAGAATTTAAACTTAAAAAACAAACATAAGTAAGGAGACATAAACTTCTGGGGGCTTGTCCCAGCACATTCCACTCTAATTTACAACCTCGGAACACGACCTCCAGGAAGACTCTGTTGCACTACTAACAAGAGTTGAGAACGTAATAATGCTGCCGCCTTGTGGCTGTTTCCCACAACAGCAGCTTTAAACCCAGTGCTAATGGTTGCTTATATAGTCACAAGGACTGCAGGGCTGTAAATGACACACGCCCTCAAAAATGCCCTGGGGTAGGGAATAGGCAAGAAAATTCAACACATGAGAATTTTTTCAAGAGGTCAATAAGAGGAGGGAAGTTGTACTCACTCTTTAAAAAAAAAGGAAAAGAAAAAAAGGACATGCCTAAAGCTCAGTATAAGGAATTATTAGCCACATGCAAATTCAAAGTCAAAAAGGGTGCAGCTCACACCGGTCATGACCATCAGCAAAAAGTCTACAAACGATAAATGCTGAAGGGGTTTTAGAGAACTGTGTACTTTCTAGCTGCTGGTGGGATGTAAAGTGGTAACAGCACTAACGCAAACTGAATCGAGCTGCTTGAAGAGGTAAAAATTGAGCTACCATATGATGCGGCAGGGCACCTTTGGGCCTATAACCTAAGACCACCAGAATCGGAAAGACAGATGCAGGCAAATGTGCACTGAAACAATATTGAAATAGCCAAGACATGGAAGGAAAAAAAATGTCCATAAACAGATGAATGGACAAAGAAGAAGTGGTAAATGTACCATATGGAATAGTAGCTTCGCGAAAAAAATGAACAATGCCGTTTTTACGACTACAGTGGAGCCTAGAAATAATCATATAAGGTTAAGTAAGTCAAAAGGGTATGACAAATATCCTATGATATCATTTATACATGTTATCCTAAGATTGCTACCAATGAACATATTTCCACAGAAAAAGACACTCACAGACTTATCAAATAAACTAATGGTTAGCCAAAATGAAAGGTGGGAGGATGGGTAAATTAGGACTATGGGGTTAACATACATATACTAATGTATGTTAAATGTATATAAACATATAACAGATAAACTATATGTATTATATAATCACCAAGACCTTTAAAATATACATTCTGTGATCACATACATGGTAACAGGATCCGAAGATGAACAGACATATGTAGGAATCATTAAGCAGATTCTGTACAGCCAGACAATCAAAACACTCCAATCAAATTTACCCCGATAAGAAATAGAAATTATATTTAAAAAACAAACATAAGTAAGGAGACATAAACTTCTGCGGCTTGTCCCAGCACATTCCACTCTAATTTACAACCTCGGAACCCTACCTCCAGGAAGACTCTGTTGCCAAAGTCACAAGAGTTGAGAACGTAATAATGCTGCCGCCTTGTGGCTGTTTCCCACAAGAGCAACTTTAAACCCAGTGCTTATATAGTCACAAGGACTGCACGCTGTAAATGCCACAGGCCCTCAACAATGCCCTGGGGTAGGGAATAGGCAAGAAAATTCAACACATGAGAAGTTTTTCAAGAAATCAATCAGAGGAGGGAAGTTGTACTCACTCTTTAAAAAAAGAGGAAAAGAAAAAAAAGGACATGCGTAAAGCTCAGTATAAGGAATTATTAGCCACATGCAAATTCAAATTCAAAAAGGTTTCAGCTCACACCAGTTAGGACCATCAGCAAAAAGTCTACAAACTATAAATGCTGAAGGGGTTTTAGAGACCTGTGTACCTTCTAGCTGCTGCTGGGATTTAAAGTGGTAACAGCACTAACGCAAACTGAATGGAGCTGCTTGAAAAGGTAAAAATTGAGCTACCATATGATGCGGCAGGGCAACTTTTGGGCCTATAAACTAAGACCACCAGAATCAGAAAGACAGAGGCAGGCAAATGTGCACTGCAGCAATACTGAAATAGCCAAGACATGGAAGCAAAAAAAGGTCCATAAACAGATGAATGGGCAAAGAAGAAGTGGTATATGGACAGAATGGAATGGTAGCCTTGGGAAAAAATGAAGAATGCCGTTTTCAGGACTACAGTAGAGCCTATAAATATTCATATAACTTTAAGTAAGTAAAAAGGGTATGACAAATATCGTATGATATCATTTATACATGTTATCCTAAGATTGCTACCAATGAACATATTTCCACAGAAAAGGACACTCACAGACTTATCAAATAAACTAAAGGTTAGCCAAAATGAAAGGTGGGAAGATGGGTAAATTAGGACTATGGGGTTAACATACATATACTAATGTATGTTAAATGTATATAAACATATAACATATAAACTATATGAATTATATAATCACCTATACCTTCAAAATATACATTCTGTAAACAAACACATGGTAACAGCATCTGAAGACGAACTGACATATGTATGAATCATTGAGCAGATTCTGTACAGCCAGACAATGAAAACACTCTAATCAAATTTCCTCCGATAAGAAATAGAAATTAAATTTGAAAAAGAAACCTAAGTAAGGAGACATAAACTTCTGGGGGCTTGTCCCAGCACATTCCACTCTAATTTACAACCTCAGAACACTACCTCCAGGAAAAGTCTGTTGCCCTATTAACAAGAGATGAGAACGTAATAATGCTGCTGCCTTGTGGCTGTTTCCCACAACAGCAGCTTTAAACCCAGTGCTAATGGTTGCTTATATAGTCACAAGGACTGCAGGGCTGTAAATGACACACGCCCTCAACAATGCCCTGGGGTAGGGAATAGGCAAGAAAATTCAACACATGAGAATTTTTTCAAGAAGTCAATAAGAGGAGGGAAGTTGTACTCACTCTTTAAAAAAAAAGGAAAAGAAAAAAAGGACATGCCTAAAGCTCAGTATAAGGAATTATTAGCCACATGCAAATTCAAAGTCAAAAAGGGTGCAGCTCACACCGGTCATGACCATCAGCAAAAAGTCTACAAACGATAAATGCTGAAGGGGTTTTAGAGAACTGTGTACTTTCTAGCTGCTGGTGGGATGTAAAGTGGTAACAGCACTAACGCAAACTGAATCGAGCTGCTTGAAGAGGTAAAAATTGAGCTACCATATGATGCGGCAGGGCACCTTTGGGCCTATAACCTAAGACCACCAGAATCGGAAAGACAGATGCAGGCAAATGTGCACTGAAACAATATTGAAATAGCCAAGACATGGAAGGAAAAAAAATGTCCATAAACAGATGAATGGACAAAGAAGAAGTGGTAAATGTACCATATGGAATAGTAGCTTCGCGAAAAAAATGAACAATGCCGTTTTTACGACTACAGTGGAGCCTAGAAATAATCATATAAGGTTAAGTCAGTCAAAAGGGTATGACAAATATCCTATGATATCATTTATACATGTTATCCTAAGATTGCTACCAATGAACATATTTCCACAGAAAAAGACACTCACAGACTTATCAAATAAACTAATGGTTAGCCAAAATGAAAGGTGGGAGGATGGGTAAATTACGACTATGGGGTTAACATACATATACTAATGTATGTTAAATGTATATAAACATATAACAGATAAACTATATGTATTATATAATCACCAAGACCTTTAAAATATACATTTTGTAATCACATACATGGTAACAGGATCCGAAGATGAACAGACATATGCATGAATCATTGAGCAGATTCTGTACAGCCAGACAATCAAAACACTCTAATCAAATTTACTCCGATAAGAAATAGAATTTAAACTTAAAAAACAAACATAAGTAAGGAGACATAAACTTCTGGGGGCTTGTCCCAGCACATTCCACTCTAATTTACAACCTCGGAACACGACCTCCAGGAAGACTCTGTTGCACTACTAACAAGAGTTGAGAACGTAATAATGCTGCCGCCTTGTGGCTGTTTCCCACAACAGCAGCTTTAAACCCAGTGCTAATGGTTGCTTATATAGTCACAAGGACTGCAGGGCTGTAAATGACACACGCCCTCAAAAATGCCCTGGGGTAGGGAATAGGCAAGAAAATTCAACACATGAGAATTTTTTCAAGAGGTCAATAAGAGGAGGGAAGTTGTACTCACTCTTTAAAAAAAAAGGAAAAGAAAAAAAGGACATGCCTAAAGCTCAGTATAAGGAATTATTAGCCACATGCAAATTCAAAGTCAAAAAGGGTGCAGCTCACACCGGTCATGACCATCAGCAAAAAGTCTACAAACGATAAATGCTGAAGGGGTTTTAGAGAACTGTGTACTTTCTAGCTGCTGGTGGGATGTAAAGTGGTAACAGCACTAACGCAAACTGAATCGAGCTGCTTGAAGAGGTAAAAATTGAGCTACCATATGATGCGGCAGGGCACCTTTGGGCCTATAACCTAAGACCACCAGAATCGGAAAGACAGATGCAGGCAAATGTGCACTGAAACAATATTGAAATAGCCAAGACATGGAAGGAAAAAAAATGTCCATAAACAGATGAATGGACAAAGAAGAAGTGGTAAATGTACCATATGGAATAGTAGCTTCGCGAAAAAAATGAACAATGCCGTTTTTACGACTACAGTGGAGCCTAGAAATAATCATATAAGGTTAAGTAAGTCAAAAGGGTATGACAAATATCCTATGATATCATTTATACATGTTATCCTAAGATTGCTACCAATGAACATATTTCCACAGAAAAAGACACTCACAGACTTATCAAATAAACTAATGGTTAGCCAAAATGAAAGGTGGGAGGATGGGTAAATTAGGACTATGGGGTTAACATACATATACTAATGTATGTTAAATGTATATAAACATATAACAGATAAACTATATGTATTATATAATCACCAAGACCTTTAAAATATACATTCTGTGATCACATACATGGTAACAGGATCCGAAGATGAACAGACATATGTAGGAATCATTAAGCAGATTCTGTACAGCCAGACAATCAAAACACTCCAATCAAATTTACCCCGATAAGAAATAGAAATTATATTTAAAAAACAAACATAAGTAAGGAGACATAAACTTCTGCGGCTTGTCCCAGCACATTCCACTCTAATTTACAACCTCGGAACCCTACCTCCAGGAAGACTCTGTTGCCAAAGTCACAAGAGTTGAGAACGTAATAATGCTGCCGCCTTGTGGCTGTTTCCCACAAGAGCAACTTTAAACCCAGTGCTTATATAGTCACAAGGACTGCACGCTGTAAATGCCACAGGCCCTCAACAATGCCCTGGGGTAGGGAATAGGCAAGAAAATTCAACACATGAGAAGTTTTTCAAGAAATCAATCAGAGGAGGGAAGTTGTACTCACTCTTTAAAAAAAGAGGAAAAGAAAAAAAAGGACATGCGTAAAGCTCAGTATAAGGAATTATTAGCCACATGCAAATTCAAATTCAAAAAGGTTTCAGCTCACACCAGTTAGGACCATCAGCAAAAAGTCTACAAACTATAAATGCTGAAGGGGTTTTAGAGACCTGTGTACCTTCTAGCTGCTGCTGGGATTTAAAGTGGTAACAGCACTAACGCAAACTGAATGGAGCTGCTTGAAAAGGTAAAAATTGAGCTACCATATGATGCGGCAGGGCAACTTTTGGGCCTATAAACTAAGACCACCAGAATCAGAAAGACAGAGGCAGGCAAATGTGCACTGCAGCAATACTGAAATAGCCAAGACATGGAAGCAAAAAAAGGTCCATAAACAGATGAATGGGCAAAGAAGAAGTGGTATATGGACAGAATGGAATGGTAGCCTTGGGAAAAAATGAAGAATGCCGTTTTCAGGACTACAGTAGAGCCTATAAATATTCATATAACTTTAAGTAAGTAAAAAGGGTATGACAAATATCGTATGATATCATTTATACATGTTATCCTAAGATTGCTACCAATGAACATATTTCCACAGAAAAGGACACTCACAGACTTATCAAATAAACTAAAGGTTAGCCAAAATGAAAGGTGGGAAGATGGGTAAATTAGGACTATGGGGTTAACATACATATACTAATGTATGTTAAATGTATATAAACATATAACATATAAACTATATGAATTATATAATCACCTATACCTTCAAAATATACATTCTGTAAACAAACACATGGTAACAGCATCTGAAGACGAACTGACATATGTATGAATCATTGAGCAGATTCTGTACAGCCAGACAATGAAAACACTCTAATCAAATTTCCTCCGATAAGAAATAGAAATTAAATTTGAAAAAGAAACCTAAGTAAGGAGACATAAACTTCTGGGGGCTTGTCCCAGCACATTCCACTCTAATTTACAACCTCAGAACACTACCTCCAGGAAAAGTCTGTTGCCCTATTAACAAGAGATGAGAACGTAATAATGCTGCTGCCTTGTGGCTGTTTCCCACAACAGCAGCTTTAAACCCAGTGCTAATGGTTGCTTATATAGTCACAAGGACTGCAGGGCTGTAAATGACACACGCCCTTAACAATGCCCTGGGGTAGGGAATAGGCAAGAAAATTCAACACATGAGAATTTTTTCAAGAAGTCAATAAGAGGAGGGAAGTTGTACTCACTCTTTAAAAAAAAAGGAAAAGAAAAAAAGGACATGCCTAAAGCTCAGTATAAGGAATTATTAGCCACATGCAAATTCAAAGTCAAAAAGGGTGCAGCTCACACCGGTCATGACCATCAGCAAAAAGTCTACAAACGATAAATGCTGAAGGGGTTTTAGAGAACTGTGTACTTTCTAGCTGCTGGTGGGATGTAAAGTGGTAACAGCACTAACGCAAACTGAATCGAGCTGCTTGAAGAGGTAAAAATTGAGCTACCATATGATGCGGCAGGGCACCTTTGGGCCTATAACCTAAGACCACCAGAATCGGAAAGACAGATGCAGGCAAATGTGCACTGAAACAATATTGAAATAGCCAAGACATGGAAGGAAAAAAAATGTCCATAAACAGATGAATGGACAAAGAAGAAGTGGTAAATGTACCATATGGAATAGTAGCTTCGCGAAAAAAATGAACAATGCCGTTTTTACGACTACAGTGGAGCCTAGAAATAATCATATAAGGTTAAGTCAGTCAAAAGGGTATGACAAATATCCTATGATATCATTTATACATGTTATCCTAAGATTGCTACCAATGAACATATTTCCACAGAAAAAGACACTCACAGACTTATCAAATAAACTAATGGTTAGCCAAAATGAAAGGTGGGAGGATGGGTAAATTAGGACTATGGGGTTAACATACATATACTAATGTATGTTAAATGTATATAAACATATAACAGATAAACTATATGTATTATATAATCACCAAGACCTTTAAAATATACATTTTGTAATCACATACATGGTAACAGGATCCGAAGATGAACAGACATATGCATGAATCATTGAGCAGATTCTGTACAGCCAGACAATCAAAACACTCTAATCAAATTTACTCCGATAAGAAATAGAATTTAAACTTAAAAAACAAACATAAGTAAGGAGACATAAACTTCTGGGGGCTTGTCCCAGCACATTCCACTCTAATTTACAACCTCGGAACACGACCTCCAGGAAGACTCTGTTGCACTACTAACAAGAGTTGAGAACGTAATAATGCTGCCGCCTTGTGGCTGTTTCCCACAACAGCAGCTTTAAACCCAGTGCTAATGGTTGCTTATATAGTCACAAGGACTGCAGGGCTGTAAATGACACACGCCCTCAAAAATGCCCTGGGGTAGGGAATAGGCAAGAAAATTCAACACATGAGAATTTTTTCAAGAGGTCAATAAGAGGAGGGAAGTTGTACTCACTCTTTAAAAAAAAAGGAAAAGAAAAAAAGGACATGCCTAAAGCTCAGTATAAGGAATTATTAGCCACATGCAAATTCAAAGTCAAAAAGGGTGCAGCTCACACCGGTCATGACCATCAGCAAAAAGTCTACAAACGATAAATGCTGAAGGGGTTTTAGAGAACTGTGTACTTTCTAGCTGCTGGTGGGATGTAAAGTGGTAACAGCACTAACGCAAACTGAATCGAGCTGCTTGAAGAGGTAAAAATTGAGCTACCATATGATGCGGCAGGGCACCTTTGGGCCTATAACCTAAGACCACCAGAATCGGAAAGACAGATGCAGGCAAATGTGCACTGAAACAATATTGAAATAGCCAAGACATGGAAGGAAAAAAAATGTCCATAAACAGATGAATGGACAAAGAAGAAGTGGTAAATGTACCATATGGAATAGTAGCTTCGCGAAAAAAATGAACAATGCCGTTTTTACGACTACAGTGGAGCCTAGAAATAATCATATAAGGTTAAGTAAGTCAAAAGGGTATGACAAATATCCTATGATATCATTTATACATGTTATCCTAAGATTGCTACCAATGAACATATTTCCACAGAAAAAGACACTCACAGACTTATCAAATAAACTAATGGTTAGCCAAAATGAAAGGTGGGAGGATGGGTAAATTAGGACTATGGGGTTTACATACATATACTAATGTATGTTAAATGTATATAAACATATAACAGATAAACTATATGTATTATATAATCACCAAGACCTTTAAAATATACATTCTGTGATCACATACATGGTAACAGGATCCGAAGATGAACAGACATATGTAGGAATCATTAAGCAGATTCTGTACAGCCAGACAATCAAAACACTCCAATCAAATTTACCCCGATAAGAAATAGAAATTATATTTAAAAAACAAACATAAGTAAGGAGACATAAACTTCTGCGGCTTGTCCCAGCACATTCCACTCTAATTTACAACCTCGGAACCCTACCTCCAGGAAGACTCTGTTGCCAAAGTCACAAGAGTTGAGAACGTAATAATGCTGCCGCCTTGTGGCTGTTTCCCACAAGAGCAACTTTAAACCCAGTGCTTATATAGTCACAAGGACTGCACGCTGTAAATGCCACAGGCCCTCAACAATGCCCTGGGGTAGGGAATAGGCAAGAAAATTCAACACATGAGAAGTTTTTCAAGAAATCAATCAGAGGAGGGAAGTTGTACTCACTCTTTAAAAAAAGAGGAAAAGAAAAAAAAGGACATGCGTAAAGCTCAGTATAAGGAATTATTAGCCACATGCAAATTCAAATTCAAAAAGGTTTCAGCTCACACCAGTTAGGACCATCAGCAAAAAGTCTACAAACTATAAATGCTGAAGGGGTTTTAGAGACCTGTGTACCTTCTAGCTGCTGCTGGGATTTAAAGTGGTAACAGCACTAACGCAAACTGAATGGAGCTGCTTGAAAAGGTAAAAATTGAGCTACCATATGATGCGGCAGGGCAACTTTTGGGCCTATAAACTAAGACCACCAGAATCAGAAAGACAGAGGCAGGCAAATGTGCACTGCAGCAATACTGAAATAGCCAAGACATGGAAGCAAAAAAAGGTCCATAAACAGATGAATGGGCAAAGAAGAAGTGGTATATGGACAGAATGGAATGGTAGCCTTGGGAAAAAATGAAGAATGCCGTTTTCAGGACTACAGTAGAGCCTATAAATATTCATATAACTTTAAGTAAGTAAAAAGGGTATGACAAATATCGTATGATATCATTTATACATGTTATCCTAAGATTGCTACCAATGAACATATTTCCACAGAAAAGGACACTCACAGACTTATCAAATAAACTAAAGGTTAGCCAAAATGAAAGGTGGGAAGATGGGTAAATTAGGACTATGGGGTTAACATACATATACTAATGTATGTTAAATGTATATAAACATATAACATATAAACTATATGAATTATATAATCACCTATACCTTCAAAATATACATTCTGTAAACAAACACATGGTAACAGCATCTGAAGACGAACTGACATATGTATGAATCATTGAGCAGATTCTGTACAGCCAGACAATGAAAACACTCTAATCAAATTTCCTCCGATAAGAAATAGAAATTAAATTGGAAAAAGAAACCTAAGTAAGGAGACATAAACTTCTGGGGGCTTGTCCCAGCACATTCCACTCTAATTTACAACCTCAGAACACTACCTCCAGGAAAAGTCTGTTGCCCTATTAACAAGAGATGAGAACGTAATAATGCTGCTGCCTTGTGGCTGTTTCCCACAACAGCAGCTTTAAACCCAGTGCTAATGGTTGCTTATATAGTCACAAGGACTGCAGGGCTGTAAATGACACACGCCCTCAACAATGCCCTGGGGTAGGGAATAGGCAAGAAAATTCAACACATGAGAATTTTTTCAAGAAGTCAATAAGAGGAGGGAAGTTGTACTCACTCTTTAAAAAAAAAGGAAAAGAAAAAAAGGACATGCCTAAAGCTCAGTATAAGGAATTATTAGCCACATGCAAATTCAAAGTCAAAAAGGGTGCAGCTCACACCGGTCATGACCATCAGCAAAAAGTCTACAAACGATAAATGCTGAAGGGGTTTTAGAGAACTGTGTACTTTCTAGCTGCTGGTGGGATGTAAAGTGGTAACAGCACTAACGCAAACTGAATCGAGCTGCTTGAAGAGGTAAAAATTGAGCTACCATATGATGCGGCAGGGCACCTTTGGGCCTATAACCTAAGACCACCAGAATCGGAAAGACAGATGCAGGCAAATGTGCACTGAAACAATATTGAAATAGCCAAGACATGGAAGGAAAAAAAATGTCCATAAACAGATGAATGGACAAAGAAGAAGTGGTAAATGTACCATATGGAATAGTAGCTTCGCGAAAAAAATGAACAATGCCGTTTTTACGACTACAGTGGAGCCTAGAAATAATCATATAAGGTTAAGTCAGTCAAAAGGGTATGACAAATATCCTATGATATCATTTATACATGTTATCCTAAGATTGCTACCAATGAACATATTTCCACAGAAAAAGACACTCACAGACTTATCAAATAAACTAATGGTTAGCCAAAATGAAAGGTGGGAGGATGGGTAAATTACGACTATGGGGTTAACATACATATACTAATGTATGTTAAATGTATATAAACATATAACAGATAAACTATATGTATTATATAATCACCAAGACCTTTAAAATATACATTTTGTAATCACATACATGGTAACAGGATCCGAAGATGAACAGACATATGCATGAATCATTGAGCAGATTCTGTACAGCCAGACAATCAAAACACTCTAATCAAATTTACTCCGATAAGAAATAGAATTTAAACTTAAAAAACAAACATAAGTAAGGAGACATAAACTTCTGGGGGCTTGTCCCAGCACATTCCACTCTAATTTACAACCTCGGAACACGACCTCCAGGAAGACTCTGTTGCACTACTAACAAGAGTTGAGAACGTAATAATGCTGCCGCCTTGTGGCTGTTTCCCACAACAGCAGCTTTAAACCCAGTGCTAATGGTTGCTTATATAGTCACAAGGACTGCAGGGCTGTAAATGACACACGCCCTCAAAAATGCCCTGGGGTAGGGAATAGGCAAGAAAATTCAACACATGAGAATTTTTTCAAGAGGTCAATAAGAGGAGGGAAGTTGTACTCACTCTTTAAAAAAAAAGGAAAAGAAAAAAAGGACATGCCTAAAGCTCAGTATAAGGAATTATTAGCCACATGCAAATTCAAAGTCAAAAAGGGTGCAGCTCACACCGGTCATGACCATCAGCAAAAAGTCTACAAACGATAAATGCTGAAGGGGTTTTAGAGAACTGTGTACTTTCTAGCTGCTGGTGGGATGTAAAGTGGTAACAGCACTAACGCAAACTGAATCGAGCTGCTTGAAGAGGTAAAAATTGAGCTACCATATGATGCGGCAGGGCACCTTTGGGCCTATAACCTAAGACCACCAGAATCGGAAAGACAGATGCAGGCAAATGTGCACTGAAACAATATTGAAATAGCCAAGACATGGAAGGAAAAAAAATGTCCATAAACAGATGAATGGACAAAGAAGAAGTGGTAAATGTACCATATGGAATAGTAGCTTCGCGAAAAAAATGAACAATGCCGTTTTTACGACTACAGTGGAGCCTAGAAATAATCATATAAGGTTAAGTAAGTCAAAAGGGTATGACAAATATCCTATGATATCATTTATACATGTTATCCTAAGATTGCTACCAATGAACATATTTCCACAGAAAAAGACACTCACAGACTTATCAAATAAACTAATGGTTAGCCAAAATGAAAGGTGGGAGGATGGGTAAATTAGGACTATGGGGTTTACATACATATACTAATGTATGTTAAATGTATATAAACATATAACAGATAAACTATATGTATTATATAATCACCAAGACCTTTAAAATATACATTCTGTGATCACATACATGGTAACAGGATCCGAAGATGAACAGACATATGTAGGAATCATTAAGCAGATTCTGTACAGCCAGACAATCAAAACACTCCAATCAAATTTACCCCGATAAGAAATAGAAATTATATTTAAAAAACAAACATAAGTAAGGAGACATAAACTTCTGCGGCTTGTCCCAGCACATTCCACTCTAATTTACAACCTCGGAACCCTACCTCCAGGAAGACTCTGTTGCCAAAGTCACAAGAGTTGAGAACGTAATAATGCTGCCGCCTTGTGGCTGTTTCCCACAAGAGCAACTTTAAACCCAGTGCTTATATAGTCACAAGGACTGCACGCTGTAAATGCCACAGGCCCTCAACAATGCCCTGGGGTAGGGAATAGGCAAGAAAATTCAACACATGAGAAGTTTTTCAAGAAATCAATCAGAGGAGGGAAGTTGTACTCACTCTTTAAAAAAAGAGGAAAAGAAAAAAAAGGACATGCGTAAAGCTCAGTATAAGGAATTATTAGCCACATGCAAATTCAAATTCAAAAAGGTTTCAGCTCACACCAGTTAGGACCATCAGCAAAAAGTCTACAAACTATAAATGCTGAAGGGGTTTTAGAGACCTGTGTACCTTCTAGCTGCTGCTGGGATTTAAAGTGGTAACAGCACTAACGCAAACTGAATGGAGCTGCTTGAAAAGGTAAAAATTGAGCTACCATATGATGCGGCAGGGCAACTTTTGGGCCTATAAACTAAGACCACCAGAATCAGAAAGACAGAGGCAGGCAAATGTGCACTGCAGCAATACTGAAATAGCCAAGACATGGAAGCAAAAAAAGGTCCATAAACAGATGAATGGGCAAAGAAGAAGTGGTATATGGACAGAATGGAATGGTAGCCTTGGGAAAAAATGAAGAATGCCGTTTTCAGGACTACAGTAGAGCCTATAAATATTCATATAACTTTAAGTAAGTAAAAAGGGTATGACAAATATCGTATGATATCATTTATACATGTTATCCTAAGATTGCTACCAATGAACATATTTCCACAGAAAAGGACACTCACAGACTTATCAAATAAACTAAAGGTTAGCCAAAATGAAAGGTGGGAAGATGGGTAAATTAGGACTATGGGGTTAACATACATATACTAATGTATGTTAAATGTATATAAACATATAACATATAAACTATATGAATTATATAATCACCTATACCTTCAAAATATACATTCTGTAAACAAACACATGGTAACAGCATCTGAAGACGAACTGACATATGTATGAATCATTGAGCAGATTCTGTACAGCCAGACAATGAAAACACTCTAATCAAATTTCCTCCAATAAGAAATAGAAATTAAATTTGAAAAAGAAACCTAAGTAAGGAGACATAAACTTCTGGGGGCTTGTCCCAGCACATTCCACTCTAATTTACAACCTCAGAACACTACCTCCAGGAAAAGTCTGTTGCCCTATTAACAAGAGATGAGAACGTAATAATGCTGCTGCCTTGTGGCTGTTTCCCACAACAGCAGCTTTAAACCCAGTGCTAATGGTTGCTTATATAGTCACAAGGACTGCAGGGCTGTAAATGACACACGCCCTCAACAATGCCCTGGGGTAGGGAATAGGCAAGAAAATTCAACACATGAGAATTTTTTCAAGAAGTCAATAAGAGGAGGGAAGTTGTACTCACTCTTTAAAAAAAAAGGAAAAGAAAAAAAGGACATGCCTAAAGCTCAGTATAAGGAATTATTAGCCACATGCAAATTCAAAGTCAAAAAGGGTGCAGCTCACACCGGTCATGACCATCAGCAAAAAGTCTACAAACGATAAATGCTGAAGGGGTTTTAGAGAACTGTGTACTTTCTAGCTGCTGGTGGGATGTAAAGTGGTAACAGCACTAACGCAAACTGAATCGAGCTGCTTGAAGAGGTAAAAATTGAGCTACCATATGATGCGGCAGGGCACCTTTGGGCCTATAACCTAAGACCACCAGAATCGGAAAGACAGATGCAGGCAAATGTGCACTGAAACAATATTGAAATAGCCAAGACATGGAAGGAAAAAAAATGTCCATAAACAGATGAATGGACAAAGAAGAAGTGGTAAATGTACCATATGGAATAGTAGCTTCGCGAAAAAAATGAACAATGCCGTTTTTACGACTACAGTGGAGCCTAGAAATAATCATATAAGGTTAAGTCAGTCAAAAGGGTATGACAAATATCCTATGATATCATTTATACATGTTATCCTAAGATTGCTACCAATGAACATATTTCCACAGAAAAAGACACTCACAGACTTATCAAATAAACTAATGGTTAGCCAAAATGAAAGGTGGGAGGATGGGTAAATTAGGACTATGGGGTTAACATACATATACTAATGTATGTTAAATGTATATAAACATATAACAGATAAACTATATGTATTATATAATCACCAAGACCTTTAAAATATACATTCTGTGATCACATACATGGTAACAGGATCCGAAGATGAACAGACATATGTAGGAATCATTAAGCAGATTCTGTACAGCCAGACAATCAAAACACTCCAATCAAATTTACCCCGATAAGAAATAGAAATTATATTTAAAAAACAAACATAAGTAAGGAGACATAAACTTCTGCGGCTTGTCCCAGCACATTCCACTCTAATTTACAACCTCGGAACCCTACCTCCAGGAAGACTCTGTTGCCAAAGTCACAAGAGTTGAGAACGTAATAATGCTGCCGCCTTGTGGCTGTTTCCCACAAGAGCAACTTTAAACCCAGTGCTTATATAGTCACAAGGACTGCACGCTGTAAATGCCACAGGCCCTCAACAATGCCCTGGGGTAGGGAATAGGCAAGAAAATTCAACACATGAGAAGTTTTTCAAGAAATCAATCAGAGGAGGGAAGTTGTACTCACTCTTTAAAAAAAGAGGAAAAGAAAAAAAAGGACATGCGTAAAGCTCAGTATAAGGAATTATTAGCCACATGCAAATTCAAATTCAAAAAGGTTTCAGCTCACACCAGTTAGGACCATCAGCAAAGATATACAAACTATAAATGCTGAAGGGGTTTTAGAGACCTGTGTACCTTCTAGCTGCTGCTGGGATTTAAAGTGGTAACAGCACTAACGCAAACTGAATGGAGCTGCTTGAAAAGGTAAAAATTGAGCTACCATATGATGCGGCAGGGCAACTTTTGGGCCTATAAACTAAGACCACCAGAATCAGAAAGACAGAGGCAGGCAAATGTGCACTGCAGCAATACTGAAATAGCCAAGACATGGAAGCAAAAAAAGGTCCATAAACAGATGAATGGGCAAAGAAGAAGTGGTATATGGACAGAATGGAATGGTAGCCTTGGGAAAAAATGAAGAATGCCGTTTTCAGGACTACAGTAGAGCCTATAAATATTCATATAACTTTAAGTAAGTAAAAAGGGTATGACAAATATCGTATGATATCATTTATACATGTTATCCTAAGATTGCTACCAATGAACATATTTCCACAGAAAAGGACACTCACAGACTTATCAAATAAACTAAAGGTTAGCCAAAATGAAAGGTGGGAAGATGGGTAAATTAGGACTATGGGGTTAACATACATATACTAATGTATGTTAAATGTATATAAACATATAACATATAAACTATATGAATTATATAATCACCTATACCTTCAAAATATACATTCTGTAAACAAACACATGGTAACAGCATCTGAAGACGAACTGACATATGTATGAATCATTGAGCAGATTCTGTACAGCCAGACAATGAAAACACTCTAATCAAATTTCCTCCGATAAGAAATAGAAATTAAATTTGAAAAAGAAACCTAAGTAAGGAGACATAAACTTCTGGGGGCTTGTCCCAGCACATTCCACTCTAATTTACAACCTCAGAACACTACCTCCAGGAAAAGTCTGTTGCCCTATTAACAAGAGATGAGAACGTAATAATGCTGCTGCCTTGTGGCTGTTTCCCACAACAGCAGCTTTAAACCCAGTGCTAATGGTTGCTTATATAGTCACAAGGACTGCAGGGCTGTAAATGACACACGCCCTCAACAATGCCCTGGGGTAGGGAATAGGCAAGAAAATTCAACACATGAGAATTTTTTCAAGAAGTCAATAAGAGGAGGGAAGTTGTACTCACTCTTTAAAAAAAAAGGAAAAGAAAAAAAGGACATGCCTAAAGCTCAGTATAAGGAATTATTAGCCACATGCAAATTCAAAGTCAAAAAGGGTGCAGCTCACACCGGTCATGACCATCAGCAAAAAGTCTACAAACGATAAATGCTGAAGGGGTTTTAGAGAACTGTGTACTTTCTAGCTGCTGGTGGGATGTAAAGTGGTAACAGCACTAACGCAAACTGAATCGAGCTGCTTGAAGAGGTAAAAATTGAGCTACCATATGATGCGGCAGGGCACCTTTGGGCCTATAACCTAAGACCACCAGAATCGGAAAGACAGATGCAGGCAAATGTGCACTGAAACAATATTGAAATAGCCAAGACATGGAAGGAAAAAAAATGTCCATAAACAGATGAATGGACAAAGAAGAAGTGGTAAATGTACCATATGGAATAGTAGCTTCGCGAAAAAAATGAACAATGCCGTTTTTACGACTACAGTGGAGCCTAGAAATAATCATATAAGGTTAAGTCAGTCAAAAGGGTATGACAAATATCCTATGATATCATTTATACATGTTATCCTAAGATTGCTACCAATGAACATATTTCCACAGAAAAAGACACTCACAGACTTATCAAATAAACTAATGGTTAGCCAAAATGAAAGGTGGGAGGATGGGTAAATTAGGACTATGGGGTTAACATACATATACTAATGTATGTTAAATGTATATAAACATATAACAGATAAACTATATGTATTATATAATCACCAAGACCTTTAAAATATACATTTTGTAATCACATACATGGTAACAGGATCCGAAGATGAACAGACATATGCATGAATCATTGAGCAGATTCTGTACAGCCAGACAATCAAAACACTCTAATCAAATTTACTCCGATAAGAAATAGAATTTAAACTTAAAAAACAAACATAAGTAAGGAGACATAAACTTCTGGGGGCTTGTCCCAGCACATTCCACTCTAATTTACAACCTCGGAACACGACCTCCAGGAAGACTCTGTTGCACTACTAACAAGAGTTGAGAACGTAATAATGCTGCCGCCTTGTGGCTGTTTCCCACAACAGCAGCTTTAAACCCAGTGCTAATGGTTGCTTATATAGTCACAAGGACTGCAGGGCTGTAAATGACACACGCCCTCAAAAATGCCCTGGGGTAGGGAATAGGCAAGAAAATTCAACACATGAGAATTTTTTCAAGAGGTCAATAAGAGGAGGGAAGTTGTACTCACTCTTTAAAAAAAAAGGAAAAGAAAAAAAGGACATGCCTAAAGCTCAGTATAAGGAATTATTAGCCACATGCAAATTCAAAGTCAAAAAGGGTGCAGCTCACACCGGTCATGACCATCAGCAAAAAGTCTACAAACGATAAATGCTGAAGGGGTTTTAGAGAACTGTGTACTTTCTAGCTGCTGGTGGGATGTAAAGTGGTAACAGCACTAACGCAAACTGAATCGAGCTGCTTGAAGAGGTAAAAATTGAGCTACCATATGATGCGGCAGGGCACCTTTGGGCCTATAACCTAAGACCACCAGAATCGGAAAGACAGATGCAGGCAAATGTGCACTGAAACAATATTGAAATAGCCAAGACATGGAAGGAAAAAAAATGTCCATAAACAGATGAATGGACAAAGAAGAAGTGGTAAATGTACCATATGGAATAGTAGCTTCGCGAAAAAAATGAACAATGCCGTTTTTACGACTACAGTGGAGCCTAGAAATAATCATATAAGGTTAAGTCAGTCAAAAGGGTATGACAAATATCCTATGATATCATTTATACATGTTATCCTAAGATTGCTACCAATGAACATATTTCCACAGAAAAAGACACTCACAGACTTATCAAATAAACTAATGGTTAGCCAAAATGAAAGGTGGGAGGATGGGTAAATTAGGACTATGGGGTTAACATACATATACTAATGTATGTTAAATGTATATAAACATATAACAGATAAACTATATGTATTATATAATCACGAATACCTTTAAAATATACATTCTGTGATCACATACATGGTAACAGGATCCGAAGATGAACAGACATATGTAGGAATCATTAAGCAGATTCTGTACAGCCAGACAATCAAAACACTCCAATCAAATTTACCCCGATAAGAAATAGAAATTATATTTAAAAAACAAACATAAGTAAGGAGACATAAACTTCTGCGGCTTGTCCCAGCACATTCCACTCTAATTTACAACCTCGGAACCCTACCTCCAGGAAGACTCTGTTGCCAAAGTCACAAGAGTTGAGAACGTAATAATGCTGCCGCCTTGTGGCTGTTTCCCACAAGAGCAACTTTAAACCCAGTGCTTATATAGTCACAAGGACTGCACGCTGTAAATGCCACAGGCCCTCAACAATGCCCTGGGGTAGGGAATAGGCAAGAAAATTCAACACATGAGAAGTTTTTCAAGAAATCAATCAGAGGAGGGAAGTTGTACTCACTCTTTAAAAAAAGAGGAAAAGAAAAAAAAGGACATGCGTAAAGCTCAGTATAAGGAATTATTAGCCACATGCAAATTCAAATTCAAAAAGGTTTCAGCTCACACCAGTTAGGACCATCAGCAAAGATATACAAACTATAAATGCTGAAGGGGTTTTAGAGACCTGTGTACCTTCTAGCTGCTGCTGGGATTTAAAGTGGTAACAGCACTAACGCAAACTGAATGGAGCTGCTTGAAAAGGTAAAAATTGAGCTACCATATGATGCGGCAGGGCAACTTTTGGGCCTATAAACTAAGACCACCAGAATCAGAAAGACAGAGGCAGGCAAATGTGCACTGCAGCAATACTGAAATAGCCAAGACATGGAAGCAAAAAAAGGTCCATAAACAGATGAATGGGCAAAGAAGAAGTGGTATATGGACAGAATGGAATGGTAGCCTTGGGAAAAAATGAAGAATGCCGTTTTCAGGACTACAGTAGAGCCTATAAATATTCATATAACTTTAAGTAAGTAAAAAGGGTATGACAAATATCGTATGATATCATTTATACATGTTATCCTAAGATTGCTACCAATGAACATATTTCCACAGAAAAGGACACTCACAGACTTATC
Source organism: Balaenoptera ricei (assembly GCF_028023285.1). Lineage (NCBI taxonomy): Eukaryota > Metazoa > Chordata > Mammalia > Artiodactyla > Balaenopteridae > Balaenoptera > Balaenoptera ricei. The sequence goes on from NW_026777729.1 coordinate 32,280, forward strand.
AAATAAACTAAAGGTTAGCCAAAATGAAAGGTGGGAAGATGGGTAAATTAGGACTATGGGGTTAACATACATATACTAATGTATGTTAAATGTATATAAACATATAACATATAAACTATATGAATTATATAATCACCTATACCTTCAAAATATACATTCTGTAAACAAACACATGGTAACAGCATCTGAAGACGAACTGACATATGTATGAATCATTGAGCAGATTCTGTACAGCCAGACAATGAAAACACTCTAATCAAATTTCCTCCGATAAGAAATAGAAATTAAATTTGAAAAAGAAACCTAAGTAAGGAGACATAAACTTCTGGGGGCTTGTCCCAGCACATTCCACTCTAATTTACAACCTCAGAACACTACCTCCAGGAAAAGTCTGTTGCCCTATTAACAAGAGATGAGAACGTAATAATGCTGCTGCCTTGTGGCTGTTTCCCACAACAGCAGCTTTAAACCCAGTGCTAATGGTTGCTTATATAGTCACAAGGACTGCAGGGCTGTAAATGACACACGCCCTCAACAATGCCCTGGGGTAGGGAATAGGCAAGAAAATTCAACACATGAGAATTTTTTCAAGAAGTCAATAAGAGGAGGGAAGTTGTACTCACTCTTTAAAAAAAAAGGAAAAGAAAAAAAGGACATGCCTAAAGCTCAGTATAAGGAATTATTAGCCACATGCAAATTCAAAGTCAAAAAGGGTGCAGCTCACACCGGTCATGACCATCAGCAAAAAGTCTACAAACGATAAATGCTGAAGGGGTTTTAGAGAACTGTGTACTTTCTAGCTGCTGGTGGGATGTAAAGTGGTAACAGCACTAATGCAAACTGAATCGAGCTGCTTGAAGAGGTAAAAATTGAGCTACCACATGATGCGGCAGGGCACCTTTGGGCCTATAACCTAAGACCACCAGAATCGGAAAGACAGATGCAGGCAAATGTGCACTGAAACAATATTGAAATAGCCAAGACATGGAAGGAAAAAAAATGTCCATAAACAGATGAATGGACAAAGAAGAAGTGGTAAATGTACCATATGGAATAGTAGCTTCGCGAAAAAAATGAACAATGCCGTTTTTACGACTACAGTGGAGCCTAGAAATAATCATATAAGGTTAAGTCAGTCAAAAGGGTATGACAAATATCCTATGATATCATTTATACATGTTATCCTAAGATTGCTACCAATGAACATATTTCCACAGAAAAAGACACTCACAGACTTATCAAATAAACTAATGGTTAGCCAAAATGAAAGGTGGGAGGATGGGTAAATTACGACTATGGGGTTAACATACATATACTAATGTATGTTAAATGTATATAAACATATAACAGATAAACTATATGTATTATATAATCACCAAGACCTTTAAAATATACATTTTGTAATCACATACATGGTAACAGGATCCGAAGATGAACAGACATATGCATGAATCATTGAGCAGATTCTGTACAGCCAGACAATCAAAACACTCTAATCAAATTTACTCCGATAAGAAATAGAATTTAAACTTAAAAAACAAACATAAGTAAGGAGACATAAACTTCTGGGGGCTTGTCCCAGCACATTCCACTCTAATTTACAACCTCGGAACACGACCTCCAGGAAGACTCTGTTGCACTACTAACAAGAGTTGAGAACGTAATAATGCTGCCGCCTTGTGGCTGTTTCCCACAACAGCAGCTTTAAACCCAGTGCTAATGGTTGCTTATATAGTCACAAGGACTGCAGGGCTGTAAATGACACACGCCCTCAAAAATGCCCTGGGGTAGGGAAAAGGCAAGAAAATTCAACACATGAGAATTTTTTCAAGAGGTCAATAAGAGGAGGGAAGTTGTACTCACTCTTTAAAAAAAAAGGAAAAGAAAAAAAGGACATGCCTAAAGCTCAGTATAAGGAATTATTAGCCACATGCAAATTCAAAGTCAAAAAGGGTGCAGCTCACACCGGTCATGACCATCAGCAAAAAGTCTACAAACGATAAATGCTGAAGGGGTTTTAGAGAACTGTGTACTTTCTAGCTGCTGGTGGGATGTAAAGTGGTAACAGCACTAACGCAAACTGAATCGAGCTGCTTGAAGAGGTAAAAATTGAGCTACCATATGATGCGGCAGGGCACCTTTGGGCCTATAACCTAAGACCACCAGAATCGGAAAGACAGATGCAGGCAAATGTGCACTGAAACAATATTGAAATAGCCAAGACATGGAAGGAAAAAAAATGTCCATAAACAGATGAATGGACAAAGAAGAAGTGGTAAATGTACCATATGGAATAGTAGCTTCGCGAAAAAAATGAACAATGCCGTTTTTACGACTACAGTGGAGCCTAGAAATAATCATATAAGGTTAAGTAAGTCAAAAGGGTATGACAAATATCCTATGATATCATTTATACATGTTATCCTAAGATTGCTACCAATGAACATATTTCCACAGAAAAAGACACTCACAGACTTATCAAATAAACTAATGGTTAGCCAAAATGAAAGGTGGGAGGATGGGTAAATTAGGACTATGGGGTTAACATACATATACTAATGTATGTTAAATGTATATAAACATATAACAGATAAACTATATGTATTATATAATCACCAAGACCTTTAAAATATACATTCTGTGATCACATACATGGTAACAGGATCCGAAGATGAACAGACATATGTAGGAATCATTAAGCAGATTCTGTACAGCCAGACAATCAAAACACTCCAATCAAATTTACCCCGATAAGAAATAGAAATTATATTTAAAAAACAAACATAAGTAAGGAGACATAAACTTCTGCGGCTTGTCCCAGCACATTCCACTCTAATTTACAACCTCGGAACCCTACCTCCAGGAAGACTCTGTTGCCAAAGTCACAAGAGTTGAGAACGTAATAATGCTGCCGCCTTGTGGCTGTTTCCCACAAGAGCAACTTTAAACCCAGTGCTTATATAGTCACAAGGACTGCACGCTGTAAATGCCACAGGCCCTCAACAATGCCCTGGGGTAGGGAATAGGCAAGAAAATTCAACACATGAGAAGTTTTTCAAGAAATCAATCAGAGGAGGGAAGTTGTACTCACTCTTTAAAAAAAGAGGAAAAGAAAAAAAAGGACATGCGTAAAGCTCAGTATAAGGAATTATTAGCCACATGCAAATTCAAATTCAAAAAGGTTTCAGCTCACACCAGTTAGGACCATCAGCAAAGATATACAAACTATAAATGCTGAAGGGGTTTTAGAGACCTGTGTACCTTCTAGCTGCTGCTGGGATTTAAAGTGGTAACAGCACTAACGCAAACTGAATGGAGCTGCTTGAAAAGGTAAAAATTGAGCTACCATATGATGCGGCAGGGCAACTTTTGGGCCTATAAACTAAGACCACCAGAATCAGAAAGACAGAGGCAGGCAAATGTGCACTGCAGCAATACTGAAATAGCCAAGACATGGAAGCAAAAAAAGGTCCATAAACAGATGAATGGGCAAAGAAGAAGTGGTATATGGACAGAATGGAATGGTAGCCTTGGGAAAAAATGAAGAATGCCGTTTTCAGGACTACAGTAGAGCCTATAAATATTCATATAACTTTAAGTAAGTAAAAAGGGTATGACAAATATCGTATGATATCATTTATACATGTTATCCTAAGATTGCTACCAATGAACATATTTCCACAGAAAAGGACACTCACAGACTTATCAAATAAACTAAAGGTTAGCCAAAATGAAAGGTGGGAAGATGGGTAAATTAGGACTATGGGGTTAACATACATATACTAATGTATGTTAAATGTATATAAACATATAACATATAAACTATATGAATTATATAATCACCTATACCTTCAAAATATACATTCTGTAAACAAACACATGGTAACAGCATCTGAAGACGAACTGACATATGTATGAATCATTGAGCAGATTCTGTACAGCCAGACAATGAAAACACTCTAATCAAATTTCCTCCGATAAGAAATAGAAATTAAATTTGAAAAAGAAACCTAAGTAAGGAGACATAAACTTCTGGGGGCTTGTCCCAGCACATTCCACTCTAATTTACAACCTCAGAACACTACCTCCAGGAAAAGTCTGTTGCCCTATTAACAAGAGATGAGAACGTAATAATGCTGCTGCCTTGTGGCTGTTTCCCACAACAGCAGCTTTAAACCCAGTGCTAATGGTTGCTTATATAGTCACAAGGACTGCAGGGCTGTAAATGACACACGCCCTCAACAATGCCCTGGGGTAGGGAATAGGCAAGAAAATTCAACACATGAGAATTTTTTCAAGAAGTCAATAAGAGGAGGGAAGTTGTACTCACTCTTTAAAAAAAAAGGAAAAGAAAAAAAGGACATGCCTAAAGCTCAGTATAAGGAATTATTAGCCACATGCAAATTCAAAGTCAAAAAGGGTGCAGCTCACACCGGTCATGACCATCAGCAAAAAGTCTACAAACGATAAATGCTGAAGGGGTTTTAGAGAACTGTGTACTTTCTAGCTGCTGGTGGGATGTAAAGTGGTAACAGCACTAACGCAAACTGAATCGAGCTGCTTGAAGAGGTAAAAATTGAGCTACCATATGATGCGGCAGGGCACCTTTGGGCCTATAACCTAAGACCACCAGAATCGGAAAGACAGATGCAGGCAAATGTGCACTGAAACAATATTGAAATAGCCAAGACATGGAAGGAAAAAAAATGTCCATAAACAGATGAATGGACAAAGAAGAAGTGGTAAATGTACCATATGGAATAGTAGCTTCGCGAAAAAAATGAACAATGCCGTTTTTACGACTACAGTGGAGCCTAGAAATAATCATATAAGGTTAAGTCAGTCAAAAGGGTATGACAAATATCCTATGATATCATTTATACATGTTATCCTAAGATTGCTACCAATGAACATATTTCCACAGAAAAAGACACTCACAGACTTATCAAATAAACTAATGGTTAGCCAAAATGAAAGGTGGGAGGATGGGTAAATTAGGACTATGGGGTTAACATACATATACTAATGTATGTTAAATGTATATAAACATATAACAGATAAACTATATGTATTATATAATCACCAAGACCTTTAAAATATACATTTTGTAATCACATACATGGTAACAGGATCCGAAGATGAACAGACATATGCATGAATCATTGAGCAGATTCTGTACAGCCAGACAATCAAAACACTCTAATCAAATTTACTCCGATAAGAAATAGAATTTAAACTTAAAAAACAAACATAAGTAAGGAGACATAAACTTCTGGGGGCTTGTCCCAGCACATTCCACTCTAATTTACAACCTCGGAACACGACCTCCAGGAAGACTCTGTTGCACTACTAACAAGAGTTGAGAACGTAATAATGCTGCCGCCTTGTGGCTGTTTCCCACAACAGCAGCTTTAAACCCAGTGCTAATGGTTGCTTATATAGTCACAAGGACTGCAGGGCTGTAAATGACACACGCCCTCAAAAATGCCCTGGGGTAGGGAATAGGCAAGAAAATTCAACACATGAGAATTTTTTCAAGAGGTCAATAAGAGGAGGGAAGTTGTACTCACTCTTTAAAAAAAAAGGAAAAGAAAAAAAGGACATGCCTAAAGCTCAGTATAAGGAATTATTAGCCACATGCAAATTCAAAGTCAAAAAGGGTGCAGCTCACACCGGTCATGACCATCAGCAAAAAGTCTACAAACGATAAATGCTGAAGGGGTTTTAGAGAACTGTGTACTTTCTAGCTGCTGGTGGGATGTAAAGTGGTAACAGCACTAACGCAAACTGAATCGAGCTGCTTGAAGAGGTAAAAATTGAGCTACCATATGATGCGGCAGGGCACCTTTGGGCCTATAACCTAAGACCACCAGAATCGGAAAGACAGATGCAGGCAAATGTGCACTGAAACAATATTGAAATAGCCAAGACATGGAAGGAAAAAAAATGTCCATAAACAGATGAATGGACAAAGAAGAAGTGGTAAATGTACCATATGGAATAGTAGCTTCGCGAAAAAAATGAACAATGCCGTTTTTACGACTACAGTGGAGCCTAGAAATAATCATATAAGGTTAAGTAAGTCAAAAGGGTATGACAAATATCCTATGATATCATTTATACATGTTATCCTAAGATTGCTACCAATGAACATATTTCCACAGAAAAAGACACTCACAGACTTATCAAATAAACTAATGGTTAGCCAAAATGAAAGGTGGGAGGATGGGTAAATTAGGACTATGGGGTTAACATACATATACTAATGTATGTTAAATGTATATAAACATATAACAGATAAACTTTATGAATTATATAATCACGAATACCTTTAAAATATACATTCTGTGATGACATACATGGTAACAGGATCCGAAGATGAACAGACATATGTAGGAATCATTAAGCAGATTCTGTACAGCCAGACAATCAAAACACTCCAATCAAATTTACCCCGATAAGAAATAGAAATTATATTTAAAAAACAAACATAAGTAAGGAGACATAAACTTCTGGGGGCATGTTCAAGCACATTCCACTCTAATTTACAACCTCGGAACCCTACCTCCAGGAAGACTCTGTTGCCAAAGTCACAAGAGTTGAGAACGTAATAATGCTGCTGCCTTGTGGCTGTTTCCCACAAGAGCAACTTTAAACCCAGTGCCAATGGTTGCTTATATAGTCACAAGGACTGCAGGGCTGTAAATGACAGAGGCCCTCAAAACATCCCCTGGCGTAGGGAATAGGCAAGAAAATTCAAGACATGAGAAATTTTTCAAGAAATCAATAAGAGGAGGGAAGTTGTACTCACTCTTTAAAAAAAAGGAAAAGAAAAAAAAGGACATGCGTAAAGCTCAGTATAAGGAATTATTAGCCACATGCAAATTCAAATTCAAAAAGGTTTCAGCTCACACCAGTCAGGACCATCAGCAAAAAGTCTACAAACTATAAATGCTGAAGGGGTTTTAGAGAACTGTGTACCTTCTAGCTGCTGGTGGGATTTAAAGTGGTAACAGCACTAACGCAAACTGAATGGAGCTGCTTGAAAAGGTAAAAATTGAGCTATCATATGATGCGGCAGGGCACCTTTTGGGCCTATAAACTAAGACCACCAGAATCAGAAAGACAGAGGCAGGCAAATGTGCACTGCAGCAATACTGAAATAGCCAAGACATGGAAGCAAAAAAAGGTCCATAAACAGATGAATGGACAAAGAAGAAGTGGTATATGGACAGAATGGAATGGTAGCCTTGGGAAAAAATGAACAATGCCGTTTTCAGGACTACAGTTGAGCCTGTAAATAGTCATATAACTTTAAGTAAGTAAAAAGGGTATGACAAATATCCTATGATATCATTTATAGATGTTATCCTAAGATTGCTACCAATGAACATAATTCCACAGAAAAAGACACTCACAGACTTATCAAATAAACTAATGGTTAGCCAAAATGAAAGGTGGGAGGATGGGTAAATTAGGACTATGGGGTTAACATACATATACTAATGTATGTTAAATGTATATAAAGATATAACAGATAAACTATATGTATTATATAATCACCAAGACCTTTAAAATATACATTTTGTAATCACATACATGGTAACAGGATCCGAAGATGAACAGACATATGCATGAATCATTGAGCAGATTCTGTACAGCCAGACAATCAAAACACTCCAATCAAATTTACCCCGATAAGAAATAGAAATTATATTTAAAAAACAAACATAAGTAAGGAGACATAAACTTCTGCGGCTTGTCCCAGCACATTCCACTCTAATTTACAACCTCGGAACCCTACCTCCAGGAAGACTCTGTTGCCAAAGTCACAAGAGTTGAGAACGTAATAATGCTGCCGCCTTGTGGCTGTTTCCCACAAGAGCAGCTTTAAACCCAGTGCCAATGGTTGCTTATATAGTCACAAGGACTGCACGCTGTAAATGCCACAGGCCCTCAACAATGCCCTGGGGTAGGGAATAGGCAAGACAATTCAACACATGAGAAGTTTTTCAAGAAATCAATCAGAGGAGGGAAGTTGTACTCACTCTTTAAAAAAAAAGGAAAAGAAAAAAAAGGACATGCGTAAAGCTCAGTATAAGGAATTATTAGCCACATGCAAATTCAAATTCAAAAAGGTTTCAGCTCACACCAGTTAGGACCATCAGCAAAAAGTCTACAAACTATAAATGCTGAAGGGGTTTTAGAGACCTGTGTACCTTCTAGCTGCTGCTGGGATTTAAAGTGGTAACAGCACTAACGCAAACTGAATGGAGCTGCTTGAAAAGGTAAAAATTGAGCTACCATATGATGCGGCAGGGCAACTTTTGGGCCTATAAACTAAGACCACCAGAATCAGAAAGACAGAGGCAGGCAAATGTGCACTGCAGCAATACTGAAATAGCCAAGACATGGAAGCAAAAAAAGGTCCATAAACAGATGAATGGGCAAAGAAGAAGTGGTATATGGACAGAATGGAATGGTAGCCTTGGGAAAAAATGAAGAATGCCGTTTTCAGGACTACAGTAGAGCCTATAAATATTCATATAACTTTAAGTAAGTAAAAAGGGTATGACAAATATCGTATGATATCATTTATACATGTTATCCTAAGATTGCTACCAATGAACATATTTCCACAGAAAAAGACACTCACAGACTTATCAAATAAACTAAAGGTTAGCCAAAATGAAAGGTGGGAAGATGGGTAAATTAGGACTATGGGGTTAACATACATATACTAATGTATGTTAAATGTATATAAACATATAACATATAAACTATATGAATTATATAATCACCTATACCTTCAAAATATACATTCTGTAAACAAACACATGGTAACAGCATGTGAAGACGAACTGACATATGTATGAATCATTGAGCAGATTCTGTACAGCCAGACAATGAAAACACTCTAATCAAATTTCCTCCGATAAGAAATAGAAATTAAATTTAAAAAAGAAACCTAAGTAAGGAGACATAAACTTCTGGGGGCTTGTCCCAGCACATTCCACTCTAATTTACAACCTCAGAACACTACCTCCAGGAAAAGTCTGTTGCCCTATTAACAAGAGATGAGAACGTAATAATGCTGCTGCCTTGTGGCTGTTTCCCACAACAGCAGCTTTAAACCCAGTGCTAATGGTTGCTTATATAGTCACAAGGACTGCAGGGCTGTAAATGACACACGCCCTCAAAAATGCCCTGGGGTAGGGAATAGGCAAGAAAATTCAACACATGAGAATTTTTTCAAGAAGTCAATAAGAGGAGGGAAGTTGTACTCACTCTTTAAAAAAAAAGGAAAAGAAAAAAAGGACATGCCTAAAGCTCAGTATAAGGAATTATTAGCCACATGCAAATTCAAAGTCAAAAAGGGTGCAGCTCACACCGGTCATGACCATCAGCAAAAAGTCTACAAACGATAAATGCTGAAGGGGTTTTAGAGAACTGTGTACTTTCTAGCTGCTGGTGGGATGTATAGTGGTAACAGCACTAACGCAAACTGAATCGAGCTGCTTGAAGAGGTAAAAATTGAGCTACCATATGATGCGGCAGGGCACCTTTGGGCCTATAACCTAAGACCACCAGAATCGGAAAGACAGATGCAGGCAAATGTGCACTGAAACAATATTGAAATAGCCAAGACATGGAAGGAAAAAAAATGTCCATAAACAGATGAATGGACAAAGACGAAGTGGTAAATGTACCATATGGAATAGTACCTTCGCGAAAAAAATGAACAATGCCGTTTTTACGACTACAGTGGAGCCTAGAAATAATCATATAAGGTTAAGTAACTCAAAAGGGTATGACAAATATCCTATGATATCATTTATACATGTTATCCTAAGATTGCTACCAATGAACATATTTCCACAGAAAAAGACACTCACAGACTTATCAAATAAACTAATGGTTAGCCAAAATGAAAGGTGGGAGGATGGGTAAATTAGGACTATGGGGTTAACATACATATACTAATGTATGTTAAATGTATATAAACATATAACATATAAACTATATGAATTATATAAACACCTATACCTTCAAAATATACATTCTGTAAACAAACACATGGTAACAGCATCTGAAGACGAACTGACATATGTATGAATCATTGAGCAGATTCTGTACAGCCAGACAATGAAAACACTCTAATCAAATTTCCTCCGATAAGAAATAGAAATTAAATTTGAAAAAGAAACCTAAGTAAGGAGACATAAACTTCTGGGGGCTTGTCCCAGCACATTCCACTCTAATTTACAACCTCAGAACACTACCTCCAGGAAAAGTCTGTTGCCCTATTAACAAGAGATGAGAACGTAATAATGCTGCTGCCTTGTGGCTGTTTCCCACAACAGCAGCTTTAAACCCAGTGCTAATGGTTGCTTATATAGTCACAAGGACTGCAGGGCTGTAAATGACACACGCCCTCAACAATGCCCTGGGGTAGGGAATAGGCAAGAAAATTCAACACATGAGAATTTTTTCAAGAAGTCAATAAGAGGAGGGAAGTTGTACTCACTCTTTAAAAAAAAAGGAAAAGAAAAAAAGGACATGCCTAAAGCTCAGTATAAGGAATTATTAGCCACATGCAAATTCAAAGTCAAAAAGGGTGCAGCTCACACCGGTCATGACCATCAGCAAAAAGTCTACAAACGATAAATGCTGAAGGGGTTTTAGAGAACTGTGTACTTTCTAGCTGCTGGTGGGATGTAAAGTGGTAACAGCACTAACGCAAACTGAATCGAGCTGCTTGAAGAGGTAAAAATTGAGCTACCATATGATGCGGCAGGGCACCTTTGGGCCTATAACCTAAGACCACCAGAATCGGAAAGACAGATGCAGGCAAATGTGCACTGAAACAATATTGAAATAGCCAAGACATGGAAGGAAAAAAAATGTCCATAAACAGATGAATGGACAAAGAAGAAGTGGTAAATGTACCATATGGAATAGTAGCTTCGCGAAAAAAATGAACAATGCCGTTTTTACGACTACAGTGGAGCCTAGAAATAATCATATAAGGTTAAGTCAGTCAAAAGGGTATGACAAATATCCTATGATATCATTTATACATGTTATCCTAAGATTGCTACCAATGAACATATTTCCACAGAAAAAGACACTCACAGACTTATCAAATAAACTAATGGTTAGCCAAAATGAAAGGTGGGAGGATGGGTAAATTAGGACTATGGGGTTAACATACATATACTAATGTATGTTAAATGTATATAAACATATAACAGATAAACTATATGTATTATATAATCACCAAGACCTTTAAAATATACATTTTGTAATCACATACATGGTAACAGGATCCGAAGATGAACAGACATATGCATGAATCATTGAGCAGATTCTGTACAGCCAGACAATCAAAACACTCTAATCAAATTTACTCCGATAAGAAATAGAATTTAAACTTAAAAAACAAACATAAGTAAGGAGACATAAACTTCTGGGGGCTTGTCCCAGCACATTCCACTCTAATTTACAACCTCGGAACACGACCTCCAGGAAGACTCTGTTGCACTACTAACAAGAGTTGAGAACGTAATAATGCTGCCGCCTTGTGGCTGTTTCCCACAACAGCAGCTTTAAACCCAGTGCTAATGGTTGCTTATATAGTCACAAGGACTGCAGGGCTGTAAATGACACACGCCCTCAAAAATGCCCTGGGGTAGGGAATAGGCAAGAAAATTCAACACATGAGAATTTTTTCAAGAGGTCAATAAGAGGAGGGAAGTTGTACTCACTCTTTAAAAAAAAAGGAAAAGAAAAAAAGGACATGCCTAAAGCTCAGTATAAGGAATTATTAGCCACATGCAAATTCAAAGTCAAAAAGGGTGCAGCTCACACCGGTCATGACCATCAGCAAAAAGTCTACAAACGATAAATGCTGAAGGGGTTTTAGAGAACTGTGTACTTTCTAGCTGCTGGTGGGATGTAAAGTGGTAACAGCACTAACGCAAACTGAATCGAGCTGCTTGAAGAGGTAAAAATTGAGCTACCATATGATGCGGCAGGGCACCTTTGGGCCTATAACCTAAGACCACCAGAATCGGAAAGACAGATGCAGGCAAATGTGCACTGAAACAATATTGAAATAGCCAAGACATGGAAGGAAAAAAAATGTCCATAAACAGATGAATGGACAAAGAAGAAGTGGTAAATGTACCATATGGAATAGTAGCTTCGCGAAAAAAATGAACAATGCCGTTTTTACGACTACAGTGGAGCCTAGAAATAATCATATAAGGTTAAGTAAGTCAAAAGGGTATGACAAATATCCTATGATATCATTTATACATGTTATCCTAAGATTGCTACCAATGAACATATTTCCACAGAAAAAGACACTCACAGACTTATCAAATAAACTAATGGTTAGCCAAAATGAAAGGTGGGAGGATGGGTAAATTAGGACTATGGGGTTAACATACATATACTAATGTATGTTAAATGTATATAAACATATAACAGATAAACTTTATGAATTATATAATCACGAATACCTTTAAAATATACATTCTGTGATGACATACATGGTAACAGGATCCGAAGATGAACAGACATATGTAGGAATCATTAAGCAGATTCTGTACAGCCAGACAATCAAAACACTCCAATCAAATTTACCCCGATAAGAAATAGAAATTATATTTAAAAAACAAACATAAGTAAGGAGACATAAACTTCTGGGGGCATGTTCAAGCACATTCCACTCTAATTTACAACCTCGGAACCCTACCTCCAGGAAGACTCTGTTGCCAAAGTCACAAGAGTTGAGAACGTAATAATGCTGCTGCCTTGTGGCTGTTTCCCACAAGAGCAACTTTAAACCCAGTGCCAATGGTTGCTTATATAGTCACAAGGACTGCAGGGCTGTAAATGACAGAGGCCCTCAAAACATCCCCTGGCATAGGGAATAGGCAAGAAAATTCAAGACATGAGAAATTTTTCAAGAAATCAATAAGAGGAGGGAAGTTGTACTCACTCTTTAAAAAAAAGGAAAAGAAAAAAAAGGACATGCGTAAAGCTCAGTATAAGGAATTATTAGCCACATGCAAATTCAAATTCAAAAAGGTTTCAGCTCACACCAGTCAGGACCATCAGCAAAAAGTCTACAAACTATAAATGCTGAAGGGGTTTTAGAGAACTGTGTACCTTCTAGCTGCTGGTGGGATTTAAAGTGGTAACAGCACTAACGCAAACTGAATGGAGCTGCTTGAAAAGGTAAAAATTGAGCTATCATATGATGCGGCAGGGCACCTTTTGGGCCTATAAACTAAGACCACCAGAATCAGAAAGACAGAGGCAGGCAAATGTGCACTGCAGCAATACTGAAATAGCCAAGACATGGAAGCAAAAAAAGGTCCATAAACAGATGAATGGACAAAGAAGAAGTGGTATATGGACAGAATGGAATGGTAGCCTTGGGAAAAAATGAACAATGCCGTTTTCAGGACTACAGTTGAGCCTGTAAATAGTCATATAACTTTAAGTAAGTAAAAAGGGTATGACAAATATCCTATGATATCATTTATACATGTTATCCTAAGATTGCTACCAATGAACATATTTCCACAGAAAAAGACACTCACAGACTTATCAAATAAACTAATGGTTAGCCAAAATGAAAGGTGGGAGGATGGGTAAATTAGGACTATGGGGTTAACATACATATACTAATGTATGTTAAATGTATATAAAGATATAACAGATAAACTATATGTATTATATAATCACCAAGACCATTAAAATATACATTTTGTAATCACATACATGGTAACAGGATCCGAAGATGAACAGACATATGCATGAATCATTGAGCAGATTCTGTACAGCCAGACAATCAAAACACTCCAATCAAATTTACCCCGATAAGAAATAGAAATTATATTTAAAAAACAAACATAAGTAAGGAGACATAAACTTCTGCGGCTTGTCCCAGCACATTCCACTCTAATTTACAACCTCGGAACCCTACCTCCAGGAAGACTCTGTTGCCAAAGTCACAAGAGTTGAGAACGTAATAATGCTGCCGCCTTGTGGCTGTTTCCCACAAGAGCAGCTTTAAACCCAGTGCCAATGGTTGCTTATATAGTCACAAGGACTGCACGCTGTAAATGCCACAGGCCCTCAACAATGCCCTGGGGTAGGGAATAGGCAAGACAATTCAACACATGAGAAGTTTTTCAAGAAATCAATCAGAGGAGGGAAGTTGTACTCACTCTTTAAAAAAAAAGGAAAAGAAAAAAAAGGACATGCGTAAAGCTCAGTATAAGGAATTATTAGCCACATGCAAATTCAAATTCAAAAGGGTTTCAGCTCACACCAGTTAGGACCATCAGCAAAAAGTCTACAAACTATAAATGCTGAAGGGGTTTTAGAGACCTGTGTACCTTCTAGCTGCTGCTGGGATTTAAAGTGGTAACAGCACTAACGCAAACTGAATGGAGCTGCTTGAAAAGGTAAAAATTGAGCTACCATATGATGCGGCAGGGCAACTTTTGGGCCTATAAACTAAGACCACCAGAATCAGAAAGACAGAGGCAGGCAAATGTGCACTGCAGCAATACTGAAATAGCCAAGACATGGAAGCAAAAAAAGGTCCATAAACAGATGAATGGGCAAAGAAGAAGTGGTATATGGACAGAATGGAATGGTAGCCTTGGGAAAAAATGAAGAATGCCCTTTTCAGGACTACAGTAGAGCCTATAAATATTCATATAACTTTAAGTAAGTAAAAAGGGTATGACAAATATCGTATGATATCATTTATACATGTTATCCTAAGATTGCTACCAATGAACATATTTCCACAGAAAAAGACACTCACAGACTTATCAAATAAACTAAAGGTTAGCCAAAATGAAAGGTGGGAAGATGGGTAAATTAGGACTATGGGGTTAACATACATATACTAATGTATGTTAAATGTATATAAACATATAACATATAAACTATATGAATTATATAATCACCTATACCTTCAAAATATACATTCTGTAAACAAACACATGGTAACAGCATGTGAAGACGAACTGACATATGTATGAATCATTGAGCAGATTCTGTACAGCCAGACAATGAAAACACTCTAATCAAATTTCCTCCGATAAGAAATAGAAATTAAATTTAAAAAAGAAACCTAAGTAAGGAGACATAAACTTCTGGGGGCTTGTCCCAGCACATTCCACTCTAATTTACAACCTCAGAACACTACCTCCAGGAAAAGTCTGTTGCCCTATTAACAAGAGATGAGAACGTAATAATGCTGCTGCCTTGTGGCTGTTTCCCACAACAGCAGCTTTAAACCCAGTGCTAATGGTTGCTTATATAGTCACAAGGACTGCAGGGCTGTAAATGACACACGCCCTCAACAATGCCCTGGGGTAGGGAATAGGCAAGAAAATTCAACACATGAGAATTTTTTCAAGAAGTCAATAAGAGGAGGGAAGTTGTACTCACTCTTTAAAAAAAAAGGAAAAGAAAAAAAGGACATGCCTAAAGCTCAGTATAAGGAATTATTAGCCACATGCAAATTCAAAGTCAAAAAGGGTGCAGCTCACACCGGTCATGACCATCAGCAAAAAGTCTACAAACGATAAATGCTGAAGGGGTTTTAGAGAACTGTGTACTTTCTAGCTGCTGGTGGGATGTAAAGTGGTAACAGCACTAACGCAAACTGAATCGAGCTGCTTGAAGAGGTAAAAATTGAGCTACCATATGATGCGGCAGGGCACCTTTGGGCCTATAACCTAAGACCACCAGAATCGGAAAGACAGATGCAGGCAAATGTGCACTGAAACAATATTGAAATAGCCAAGACATGGAAGGAAAAAAAATGTCCATAAACAGATGAATGGACAAAGACGAAGTGGTAAATGTACCATATGGAATAGTAGCTTCGCGAAAAAAATGAACAATGCCGTTTTTACGACTACAGTGGAGCCTAGAAATAATCATATAAGGTTAAGTAACTCAAAAGGGTATGACAAATATCCTATGATATCATTTATACATGTTATCCTAAGATTGCTACCAATGAACATATTTCCACAGAAAAAGACACTCACAGACTTATCAAATAAACTAATGGTTAGCCAAAATGAAAGGTGGGAGGATGGGTAAATTAGGACTATGGGGTTAACATACATATACTAATGTTATGTTAAATGTATATAAACATATAACAGATAAACTATATTAATTATATAATCACCAATACCTTTAAAATATACATTCTGTAATCACATACATGGTAACAGGATCCGAAGATGAACAGACATATGTAGGAGTCTTTTAGCAGATTCTGTACAGCCAGACAATCAAAACACTCGAATCAAATTTACTCCGATAAGAAATAGAAATTAAATTTAATAAACAAACATAAGTAAGGAGACATAAACTTCTGGGGGCTTGTCCCAGCACATTCCACTCTAATTTACAACCTTGGAACACTACCTCCAGGAAGACTCTATTGCTGTAGTAACAAGAGTTGAGAACGTAATAATGCTGCCGCCTTGTGGCTGTTTCCCACAACAGCAGTTTTAAACCCAGTGCTAATGGTTGCTTAATAGTCACAACGACTGCAGTGGTCTAAATGACACATGCCCTCAAAAATTGCCCTGGGGTAGGGAATAGGCAAGAAAATTCAACACATGAGAAATTTTTCAAGAAGTCAATATGAAGAGGGAAGTTGTATTCACTCTTTAACAAAAAAAGGAAAAGAAGATAAAGGATATGCCTAAAGCTCAGTATAAGGAATTATTAGCCACATGCGTATCCAACCTCCAAAAAGGTTTCACCTCACACCAGTCAAATGGCCATCAGCAAAAATCTACAAACTATAAATGCTGAAGGGGTTTTAGAGAACTGTGTAACTCCTAGATGCTGGTGGGATATAAAGTGGTAACAGCACTAACAGAAACTAAATGGAGCTGCTTTACAAGGTAAAAATTGAGCTACCATATGATGTGAAAGGGTACCTTTTGAGCCTATAAACTAAGACCACCAGAATGAGAAAGACAGAGGCAGGCAAATGTGCACTGCAGCAATACTAAAATAGCCAAGACATGGAAGCAAAAAAAGGTCCATCAACAGATGAATGGAAAAAGAAGAAGTGGTATATGGACAGAATGGAATAGTAGCCTCGGGAAAAATATGAACAATGCCGTTTTCAGGACTACAGTTGGGCCTAGAAATAATCATATAACGTTAAGTAAGTCAAAAGGGTATGAGAAATATCCTATGATATCATTTATACATGTTATCCTAAGATTGCTACCAATGAACATATTTCCACAGAAAAAGACACTCACAGACTTATCAAATAAACTAATGGTTAGCCAAAATGAAAGGTGGGAGGATGGGTAAATTAGGACTATGGGGTTCACATACATATACTAATGTATGTTAAATGTATATAAACATATAACAGATAAACTTTATGAATTATATAATCACGAATACCTTTAAAATATACATTCTGTGATCACATACATGGTAACAGGATCCGAAGATGAACAGACATATGTAGGAATCTTTGAGTAGATTCTGTACAGCCAGACAATCAAAACACTCCAATCAAATTTGCTCCGATAAGAAATAGAAATTAAATTTAAAAAACAAACATAAATAAGGAGACATAAACTTCTGGGGGCATGTTCAAGCACATTCCACTCTAATTTACAACCTCGGAACCCTACCTCCAGGAAGACTCCATTGCCAAAGTCACAAGAGTTGAGAACGTAATAATGCTGCCGCCTTGTGGCTGTTTCCCACAAGAGCAACTTTAAACCCAGTGCCAATGGTTGCTTATATAGTCACAAGGACTGCAGGGCTGTAAATGACACAGGCCCTCAAAACATCCCCTGGCGTAGGGAATAGGCAAGAAAATTCAAGACATGAGAAATTTTTCAAGAAATCAATAAGAGGAGGGAAGTTGTACTCACTCTTTAAAAAAAAGGAAAAGAAAAAAAAGGACATGCGTAAAGCTCAGTAAAAGGAATTATTAGCCACATGCAAATTCAAATTCAAAAAGGTTTCAGCTCACACCAGTCAGGACCATCAACAAAAAGTCTACAAACTATAAATGCTGAAGGGGTTTTAGAGAACTGTGTACCTTCTAGCTTCTGGTGGGATTTAAAGTGGTAACAGCACTAACGCAAACTGAATGGAGCTGCTTGAAAAGGTAAAAGTTGAGCTATCATATGATGCGGCAGGGCACCTTTTGGGCCTATAAACTAAGACCACCAGAATCAGAAAGACAGAGGCAGGCAAATGTGCACTGCAGCAATACTGAAATAGCCAAGACATGGAAGCAAAAAAAGGTCCATCAACAGATGAATGGACAAAGAAGAAGTGGTATATGGACAGAATGGAATAGTAGCCTCGGGAAAAATATGAACAATGCCGTTTTCAGGACTACAGTTGGGCCTAGAAATAATCATATAACGTTAAGTAAGTCAAAAGGGTATGAGAAATATCCTATGATATCATTTATACATGTTATCCTAAGATTGCTACCAATGAACATATTTCCACAGAAAAAGACACTCACAGACTTATGAAATAAACTAATGGTTAGCCAAAATGAAAGGTGGGAGGATGGGTAAATTAGGACTATGGGGTTCACGTACATATACTAATGTATGTTAAATGTATATAAACATATAACAGATAAACTTTATGAATTATATAATCACGAATACCTTTAAAATATACATTCTGTGATCACATACATGGTAACAGGATCCGAAGATGAACAGACATATGTAGGAATCTTTGAGTAGATTCTGTACAGCCAGACAATCAAAACACTCCAATCAAATTTGCTCTGATAAGAAATAGAAATTAAATTTAAAAAACAAACATAAATAAGGAGACATAAACTTCTGGGGGCATGTTCAAGCACATTCCACTCTAATTTACAACCTCGGAACCCTACCTCCAGGAAGACTCTGTTGCCAAAGTCACAAGAGTTGAGAACGTAATAATGCTGCCGCCTTGTGGCTGTTTCCCACAAGAGCAACTTTAAACCCAGTGCCAATGGTTGCTTATATAGTCACAAGGACTGCAGGGCTGTAAATGACACAGGCCCTCAAAACATCCCCTGGCGTAGGGAATAGGCAAGAAAATTCAACACATGAGAAATTTTTCAAGAAATCAATAAGAGGAGGGAAGTTGTACTCACTCTTTAAAAAAAAGGAAAAGAAAAAAAAGGACATGCGTAAAGCTCAGTAAAAGGAATTATTAGCCACATGCAAATTCAAATTCAAAAAGGTTTCAGCTCACACCAGTCAGGACCATCAGCAAAAAGTCTACAAACTATAAATGCTGAAGGGGTTTTAGAGAACTGTGTACCTTCTAGCTGCTGGTGGGATTTAAAGTGGTAACAGCACTAATGCAAACTGAATGGAGCTGCTTGAAAAGGTAAAAGTTGAGCTATCATATGATGCGGCAGGGCACCTTTTGGGCCTATAAACTAAGACCACCAGAATCAGAAAGACAGAGGCAGGCAAATGTGCACTGCAGCAATACTAAAATAGCCAAGACATGGAAGCAAAAAAAGGTCCATCAACAGATGAATGGACAAAGAAGAAGTGGTATATGGACAAAATGGAATGGTAGCCTTGGGAAAAAATGAACAATGCCGTTTTCAGGACTACAGTTGAGCCTGTCAATATTCATATAACTTTAAGTAAGTCAAAAGGGTATGACAAATATCCTATGATATCATTTATACATGTTATCCTAAGATTGCTACCAATGACATATTTCCACAGAAAAAGACACTCACAGACTTATCAAATAAACTAATGGTTAGCCAAAATGAAAGGTGGGAGGATGGGTAAATTAGGACTATGGGGTTAACATACATATACTAATGTATGTTAAATGTATATAAACATATAACAGATAAACTTTATGAATTATATAATCACGAATACCTTTAAAATATACATTCTGTGATCACATACATGGTAACAGGATCCGAAGATGAACAGACATATGTAGGAATCATTAAGCAGATTCTGTACAGCCAGACAATCAAAACACTCCAATCAAATTTACCCCGATAAGAAATAGAAATTATATTTAAAAAACAAACATAAGTAAGGAGACATAAACTTCTGCGGCTTGTCCCAGCACATTCCACTCTAATTTACAACCTCGGAACCCTACCTCCAGGAAGACTCTGTTGCCAAAGTCACAAGAGTTGAGAACGTAATAATGCTGCCACCTTGTGGCTGTTTCCCACAAGAGCAGCTTTAAACCCAGTGCCAATGGTTGCTTATATAGTCACAAGGACTGCACGCTGTAAATGCCACAGGCCCTCAACAATGCCCTGGGGTAGGGAATAGGCAAGAAAATTCAACACATGAGAAGTTTTTCAAGAAATCAATCAGAGGAGGGAAGTTGTACTCACTCTTTAAAAAAAAAGGAAAAGAAAAAAAAGGACATGCGTAAAGCTCAGTATAAGGAATTATTAGCCACATGCAAATTCAAATTCAAAAAGGTTTCAGCTCACACCAGTCAGGACCATCAGCAAAAAGTCTACAAACTATAAATGCTGAAGGGGTTTTAGAGACCTGTGTACCTTCTAGCTGCTGCTGGGATTTAAAGTGGTAACAGCACTAACGCAAACTGAATGGAGCTGCTTGAAAAGGTAAAAATTGAGCTACCATATGATGCGGCAGGGCAACTTTTGGGCCTATAAACTAAGACCACCAGAATCAGAAAGACAGAGGCAGGCAAATGTGCACTGCAGCAATACTAAAATAGCCAAGACATGGAAGCAAAAAAAGGTCCATAAACAGATGAATGGGCAAAGAAGAAGTGGTATATGGACAGAATGGAATGGTAGCCTTGGGAAAAAATGAAGAATGCCGTTTTCAGGACTACAGTAGAGCCTATAAATATTCATATAACTTTAAGTAAGTAAAAAGGGTATGACAAATATCGTATGATATCATTTATACATGTTATCCTAAGATTGCTACCAATGAACATATTTCCACAGAAAAAGACACTCACAGACTTATCAAATAAACTAAAGGTTAGCCAAAATGAAAGGTGGGAAGATGGGTAAATTAGGACTATGGGGTTAACATACATATACTAATGTATGTTAAATGTATATAAACATATAACATATAAACTATATGAATTATATAATCACCTATACCTTCAAAATATACATTCTGTAAACAAACACATGGTAACAGCATGTGAAGACGAACTGACATATGTATGAATCATTGAGCAGATTCTGTACAGCCAGACAATGAAAACACTCTAATCAAATTTCCTCCGATAAGAAATAGAAATTAAATTTAAAAAAGAAACCTAAGTAAGGAGACATAAACTTCTGGGGGCTTGTCCCAGCACATTCCACTCTAATTTACAACCTCAGAACACTACCTCCAGGAAAAGTCTGTTGCCCTATGAACAAGAGATGAGAACGTAATAATGCTGCTGCCTTGTGGCTGTTTCCCACAACAGCAGCTTTAAACCCAGTGCTAATGGTTGCTTATATAGTCACAAGGACTGCAGGGCTGTAAATGACACACGCCCTCAAAAATGCCCTGGGGTAGGGAATAGGCAAGAAAATTCAACACATGAGAATTTTTTCAAGAAGTCAATAAGAGGAGGGAAGTTGTACTCACTCTTTAAAAAAAAAGGAAAAGAAAAAAAGGACATGCCTAAAGCTCAGTATAAGGAATTATTAGCCACATGCAAATTCAAAGTCAAAAAGGGTGCAGCTCACACCGGTCATGACCATCAGCAAAAAGTCTACAAACGATAAATGCTGAAGGGGTTTTAGAGAACTGTGTACTTTCTAGCTGCTGGTGGGATGTAAAGTGGTAACAGCACTAACGCAAACTGAATCGAGCTGCTTGAAGAGGTAAAAATTGAGCTACCATATGATGCGGCAGGGCACCTTTGGGCCTATAACCTAAGACCACCAGAATCGGAAAGACAGATGCAGGCAAATGTGCACTGAAACAATATTGAAATTGCCAAGACATGGAAGGAAAAAAAATGTCCATAAACAGATGAATGGACAAAGACGAAGTGGTAAATGTACCATATGGAATAGTACCTTCGCGAAAAAAATGAACAATGCCGTTTTTACGACTACAGTGGAGCCTACAAATAATCATATAAGGTTAAGTAACTCAAAAGGGTATGACAAATATCCTATGATATCATTTATACATGTTATCCTAAGATTGCTACCAATGAACATATTTCCACAGAAAAAGACACTCACAGACTTATCAAATAAACTAATGGTTAGCCAAAATGAAAGGTGGGAGGATGGGTAAATTAGGACTATGGGATTAACATACATATACTAATGTTATGTTAAATGTATATAAACATATAACAGATAAACTATATTAATTATATAATCACCAATACCTTTAAAATATACATTCTGTGATCACATACATGGTAACAGGATCCGAAGATGAACAGACATATGTAGGAGTCTTTTAGCAGATTCTGTACAGCCAGACAATCAAAACACTCGAATCAAATTTACTCCGATAAGAAATAGAAATTAAATTTAATAAACAAACATAAGTAAGGAGACATAAACTTCTGGGGGCTTGTCCCAGCACATTCCACTCTAATTTACAACCTTGGAACACTACCTCCAGGAAGACTCTATTGCTGTAGTAACAAGAGTTGAGAACGTAATAATGCTGCCGCCTTGTGGCTGTTTCCCACAACAGCAGTTTTAAACCCAGTGCTAATGGTTGCTTAATAGTCACAACGACTGCAGGGGTCTAAATGACACATGCCCTCAAAAATTGCCCTGGGGTAGGGAATAGGCAAGAAAATTCAACACATGAGAAATTTTTCAAGAAGTCAATATGAAGAGGGAAGTTGTATTCACTCTTTAACAAAAAAAGGAAAAGAAGATAAAGGATATGCCTAAAGCTCAGTATAAGGAATTATTAGCCACATGCGTATCCAACCTCCAAAAAGGTTTCACCTCACACCAGTCAAATGGCCATCAGCAAAAATCTACAAACTATAAATGCTGAAGGGGTTTTAGAGAACTGTGTAACTCCTAGATGCTGGTGGGATATAAAGTGGTAACAGCACTAACAGAAACTAAATGGAGCTGCTTTACAAGGTAAAAATTGAGCTACCATATGATGTGAAAGGGTACCTTTTGAGCCTATAAACTAAGACCACCAGAATGAGAAAGACAGAGGCAGGCAAATGTGCACTGCAGCAATACTAAAATAGCCAAGACATGGAAGCAAAAAAATGTCCATCAACAGATGAATGGAAAAAGAAGAAGTGGTATATGGACAGAATGGAATAGTAGCCTCGGGAAAAATATGAACAATGCCGTTTTCAGGACTACAGTTGGGCCTAGAAATAATCATATAACGTTAAGTAAGTCAAAAGGGTATGAGAAATATCCTATGATATCATTTATACATGTTATCCTAAGATTGCTACCAATGAACATATTTCCACAGAAAAAGACACTCACAGACTTATCAAATAAACTAATGGTTAGCCAAAATGAAAGGTGGGAGGATGGGTAAATTAGGACTATGGGGTTCACATACATATACTAATGTATGTTAAATGTATATAAACATATAATAGATAAACTTTATGAATTATATAATCACGAATACCTTTAAAATATACATTCTGTGATCACATACATGGTAACAGGATCCGAAGATGAACAGACATATGTAGAAATCTTTGAGTAGATTCTGTACAGCCAGACAATCAAAACACTCCAATCAAATTTGCTCCGATAAGAAATAGAAATTAAATTTAAAAAACAAACATAAATAAGGAGACATAAACTTCTGGGGGCATGTTCAAGCACATTCCACTCTAATTTACAACCTCGGAACCCTACCTCCAGGAAGACTCCGTTGCCAAAGTCACAAGAGTTGAGAACGTAATAATGCTGCCGCCTTGTGGCTGTTTCCCACAAGAGCAACTTTAAACCCAGTGCCAATGGTTGCTTATATAGTCACAAGGACTGCAGGGCTGTAAATGACACAGGCCCTCAAAACATCCCCTGGCGTAGGGAATAGGCAAGAAAATTCAAGACATGAGAAATTTTTCAAGAAATCAATAAGAGGAGGGAAGTTGTACTCACTCTTTAAAAAAAAGGAAAAGAAAAAAAAGGACATGCGTAAAGCTCAGTAAAAGGAATTATTAGCCACATGCAAATTCAAATTCAAAAAGGTTTCAGCTCACACCAGTCAGGACCATCAGCAAAAAGTCTACAAACTATAAATGCTGAAGGGGTTTTAGAGAACTGTGTACCTTCTAGCTTCTGGTGGGATTTAAAGTGGTAACAGCACTAACGCAAACTGAATGGAGCTGCTTGAAAAGGTAAAAGTTGAGCTATCATATGATGCGGCAGGGCACCTTTTGGGCCTATAAACTAAGACCACCAGAATCAGAAAGACAGAGGCAGGCAAATGTGCACTGCAGCAATACTGAAATAGCCAAGACATGGAAGCAAAAAAAGGTCCATCAACAGATGAATGGACAAAGAAGAAGTGGTATATGGACAGAATGGAATAGTAGCCTCGGGAAAAATATGAACAATGCCGTTTTCAGGACTACAGTTGGGCCTAGAAATAATCATATAACGTTAAGTAAGTCAAAAGGGTATGAGAAATATCCTATGATATCATTTATACATGTTATCCTAAGATTGCTACCAATGAACATATTTCCACAGAAAAAGACACTCACAGACTTATGAAATAAACTAATGGTTAGCCAAAATGAAAGGTGGGAGGATGGGTAAATTAGGACTATGGGGTTCACGTACATATACTAATGTATGTTAAATGTATATAAACATATAACAGATAAACTTTATGAATTATATAATCACGAATACCTTTAAAATATACATTCTGTGATCACATACATGGTAACAGGATCCGAAGATGAACAGACATATGTAGGAATCTTTGAGTAGATTCTGTACAGCCAGACAATCAAAACACTCCAATCAAATTTGCTCCAATAAGAAATAGAAATTAAATTTAAAAAACAAACATAAATAAGGAGACATAAACTTTGGGGGCATGTTCAAGCACATTCCACTCTAATTTACAACCTCGGAACCCTACCTCCAGGAAGACTCCGTTGCCAAAGTCACAAGAGTTGAGAACGTAATAATGCTGCCGCCTTGTGGCTGTTTCCCACAAGAGCAACTTTAAACCCAGTGCCAATGGTTGCTTATATAGTCACAAGGACTGCAGGGCTGTAAATGACACAGGCCCTCAAAACATCCCCTGGCGTAGGGAATAGGCAAGAAAATTCAAGACATGAGAAATTTTTCAAGAAATCAATAAGAGGAGGGAAGTTGTACTCACTCTTTAAAAAAAAGGAAAAGAAAAAAAAGGACATGCGTAAAGCTCAGTAAAAGGAATTATTACCCACATGCAAATTCAAATTCAAAAAGGTTTCAGCTCACACCAGTCAGGACCATCAGCAAAAAGTCTACAAACTATAAATGCTGAAGGGGTTTTAGAGAACTGTGTACCTTCTAGCTGCTGGTGGGATTTAAAGTGGTAACAGCACTAACGCAAACTGAATGGAGCTGCTTGAAAAGGTAAAAGTTGAGCTATCATATGATGCGGCAGGGCACCTTTTGGGCCTATAAACTAAGACCACCAGAATCAGAAAGACAGAGGCAGGCAAATGTGCACTGCAGCAATACTGAAATAGCCAAGACATGGAAGCAAAAAAAGGTCCATAAACAGATGAATGGACAAAGAAGAAGTGGTATATGCACAAAATGGAATGGTAGCCTTGGGAAAAAATGAACAATGCCGTTTTCAGGACTACAGTTGAGCCTGTCAATATTCATATAACTTTAAGTAAGTCAAAAGGGTATGACAAATATCCTATGATATCATTTATACATTTTATCCTAAGATTGCTACCAATGACATATTTCCACAGAAAAAGACACTCACAGACTTATCAAATAAACTAATGGTTAGCCAAAATGAAAGGTGGGAGGATGGGTAAATTAGGACTATGGGGTTAACATACATATACTAATGTATGTTAAATGTATATAAACATATAACAGATAAACTTTATGAATTATATAATCACGAATACCTTTAAAATATACATTCTGTGATCACATACATGGTAACAGGATCCGAAGATGAACAGACATATGTAGGAATCATTAAGCAGATTCTGTACAGCCAGACAATCAAAACACTCCAATCAAATTTACCCCGATAAGAAATAGAAATTATATTTAAAAAACAAACATAAGTAAGGAGACATAAACTTCAGCGGCTTGTCCCAGCACATTCCACTCTAATTTACAACCTCGGAACCCTACCTCCAGGAAGACTCTGTTGCCAAAGTCACAAGAGTTGAGAACGTAATAATGCTGCCGCCTTGTGGCTGTTTCCCACAAGAGCAGCTTTAAACCCAGTGCCAATGGTTGCTTATATAGTCACAAGGACTGCACGCTGTAAATGCCACAGGCCCTCAACAATGCCCTGGGGTAGGGAATAGGCAAGAAAATTCAACACATGAGAAGTTTTTCAAGAAATCAATCAGAGGAGGGAAGTTGTACTCACTCTTTAAAAAAAAAGGAAAAGAAAAAAAAGGACATGCGTAAAGCTCAGTATAAGGAATTATTAGCCACATGCAAATTCAAATTCAAAAAGGTATCAGCTCACACCAGTCAGGACCATCAGCAAAAAGTCTACAAACTATAAATGCTGAAGGGGTTTTAGAGACCTGTGTACCTTCTAGCTGCTGCTGGGATTTAAAGTGGTAACAGCACTAACGAAAACTGAATGGAGCTGCTTGAAAAGGTAAAAATTGAGCTACCATATGATGCGGCAGGGCAACTTTTGGGCCTATAAACTAAGACCACCAGAATCAGAAAGACAGAGGCAGGCAAATGTGCACTGCAGCAATACTGAAATAGCCAAGACATGGAAGCAAAAAAAGGTCCATAAACAGATGAATGGGCAAAGAAGAAGTGGTATATGGACAGAATGGAATGGTAGCCTTGGGAAAAAATGAAGAATGCCGTTTTCAGGACTACAGTAGAGCCTATAAATATTCATATAACTTTAAGTAAGTAAAAAGGGTATGACAAATATCGTATGATATCATTTATACATGTTATCCTAAGATTGCTACCAATGAACATATTTCCACAGAAAAAGACACTCACAGACTTATCAAATAAACTAAAGGTTAGCCAAAATGAAAGGTGGGAAGATGGGTAAATTAGGACTATGGGGTTAACATACATATACTAATGTATGTTAAATGTATATAAACATATAACATATAAACTATATGAATTATATAATCACCTATACCTTCAAAATATACATTCTGTAAACAAACACATGGTAACAGCATGTGAAGACGAACTGACATATGTATGAATCATTGAGCAGATTCTGTACAGCCAGACAATGAAAACACTCTAATCAAATTTCCTCCGATAAGAAATAGAAATTAAATTTAAAAAAGAAACCTAAGTAAGGAGACATAAACTTCTGGGGGCTTATCCCAGCACATTCCACTCTAATTTACAACCTCAGAACACTACCTCCAGGAAAAGTCTGTTGCCCTATTAACAAGAGATGAGAACGTAATAATGCTGCTGCCTTGTGGCTGTTTCCCACAACAGCAGCTTTAAACCCAGTGCTAATGGTTGCTTATATAGTCACAAGGACTGCAGGGCTGTAAATGACACACGCCCTCAAAAATGCCCTGGGGTAGGGAATAGGCAAGAAAATTCAACACATGAGAATTTTTTCAAGAAGTCAATAAGAGGAGGGAAGTTGTACTCACTCTTTAAAAAAAAAGGAAAAGAAAAAAAGGACATGCCTAAAGCTCAGTATAAGGAATTATTAGCCACATGCAAATTCAAATTCAAAAAGGTATCAGCTCACACCAGTCAGGACCATCAGCAAAAAGTCTACAAACTATAAATGCTGAAGGGGTTTTAGAGACCTGTGTACCTTCTAGCTGCTGCTGGGATTTAAAGTGGTAACAGCACTAACGCAAACTGAATGGAGCTGCTTGAAAAGGTAAAAATTGAGCTACCATATGATGCGGCAGGGCAACTTTTGGGCCTATAAACTAAGACCACCAGAATCAGAAAGACAGAGGCAGGCAAATGTGCACTGCAGCAATACTGAAATAGCCAAGACATGGAAGCAAAAAAAGGTCCATAAACAGATGAATGGGCAAAGAAGAAGTGGTATATGGACAGAATGGAATGGTAGCCTTGGGAAAAAATGAAGAATGCCGTTTTCAGGACTACAGTAGAGCCTATAAATATTCATATAACTTTAAGTAAGTAAAAAGGGTATGACAAATATCGTATGATATCATTTATACATGTTATCCTAAGATTGCTACCAATGAACATATTTCCACAGAAAAAGACACTCACAGACTTATCAAATAAACTAAAGGTTAGCCAAAATGAAAGGTGGGAAGATGGGTAAATTAGGACTATGGGGTTAACATACATATACTAATGTATGTTAAATGTATATAAACATATAACATATAAACTATATGAATTATATAATCACCTATACCTTCAAAATATACATTCTGTAAACAAACACATGGTAACAGCATGTGAAGACGAACTGACATATGTATGAATCATTGAGCAGATTCTGTACAGCCAGACAATGAAAACACTCTAATCAAATTTCCTCCGATAAGAAATAGAAATTAAATTTAAAAAAGAAACCTAAGTAAGGAGACATAAACTTCTGGGGGCTTATCCCAGCACATTCCACTCTAATTTACAACCTCAGAACACTACCTCCAGGAAAAGTCTGTTGCCCTATTAACAAGAGATGAGAACGTAATAATGCTGCTGCCTTGTGGCTGTTTCCCACAACAGCAGCTTTAAACCCAGTGCTAATGGTTGCTTATATAGTCACAAGGACTGCAGGGCTGTAAATGACACACGCCCTCAAAAATGCCCTGGGGTAGGGAATAGGCAAGAAAATTCAACACATGAGAATTTTTTCAAGAAGTCAATAAGAGGAGGGAAGTTGTACTCACTCTTTAAAAAAAAAGGAAAAGAAAAAAAGGACATGCCTAAAGCTCAGTATAAGGAATTATTAGTCACATGCAAATTCAAAGTCAAAAAGGGTGCAGCTCACACCGGTCATGACCATCAGCAAAAAGTCTACAAACGATAAATGCTGAAGGGGTTTTAGAGAACTGTGTACTTTCTAGCTGCTGGTGGGATGTAAAGTGGTAACAGCACTAACGCAAACTGAATCGAGCTGCTTGAAGAGGTAAAAATTGAGCTACCATATGATGCGGCAGGGCACCTTTGGGCCTATAACCTAAGACCACCAGAATCGGAAAGACAGATGCAGGCAAATGTGCACTGAAACAATATTGAAATAGCCAAGACATGGAAGGAAAAAAAATGTCCATAAACAGATGAATGGACAAAGACGAAGTGGTAAATGTACCATATGGAATAGTACCTTCGCGAAAAAAATGAACAATGCCGTTTTTACGACTACAGTGGAGCCTAGAAATAATCATATAAGGTTAAGTAACTCAAAAGGGTATGACAAATATCCTATGATATCATTTATACATGTTATCCTAAGATTGCTACCAATGAACATATTTCCACAGAAAAAGACACTCACAGACTTATCAAATAAACTAATGGTTAGCCAAAATGAAAGGTGGGAGGATGGGTAAATTAGGACTATGGGGTTAACATACATATACTAATGTTATGTTAAATGTATATAAACATATAACAGATAAACTATATTAATTATATAATCACCAATACCTTTAAAATATACATTCTGTAATCACATACATGGTAACAGGATCCGAAGATGAACAGACATATGTAGGAGTCTTTTAGCAGATTCTGTACAGCCAGACAATCAAAACACTCGAATCAAATTTACTCCGATAAGAAATAGAAATTAAATTTAATAAACAAACATAAGTAAGGAGACATAAACTTCTGGGGGCTTGTCCCAGCACATTCCACTCTAATTTACAACCTTGGAACACTACCTCCAGGAAGACTCTATTGCTGTAGTAACAAGAGTTGAGAACGTAATAATGCTGCCGCCTTGTGGCTGTTTCCCACAACAGCAGTTTTAAACCCAGTGCTAATGGTTGCTTAATAGTCACAACGACTGCAGGGGTCTAAATGACACATGCCCTCAAAAATTGCCCTGGGGTAGGGAATAGGCAAGAAAATTCAACACATGAGAAATTTTTCAAGAAGTCAATATGAAGAGGGAAGTTGTATTCACTCTTTAACAAAAAAAGGAAAAGAAGAAAAAGGATATGCCTAAAGCTCAGTATAAGGAATTATTAGCCACATGCGTATCCAACCTCCAAAAAGGTTTCAGCTCACACCAGTCAAATGGCCATCAGCAAAAATCTACAAACTATAAATGCTGAAGGGGTTTTAGAGAACTGTGTAACTCCTAGATGCTGGTGGGATATAAAGTGGTAACAGCACTAACAAAAACTGAATGGAGCTGCTTTACAAGGTAAAAATTGAGCTACCATATGATGCGAAAGGGTACCTTTTGAGCCTATAAACTAAGACCACCAGAATGAGAAAGACAGAGGCAGGCAAATGTGCACTGCAGCAATACTAAAATAGCCAAGACATGGAAGCAAAAAAAGGTCCATCAACAGATGAATGGAAAAAGAAGAAGTGGTATATGGACAGAATGGAATAGTAGCCTCGGGAAAAATATGAACAAAGCCGTTTTCAGGACTACAGTTGGGCCTAGAAATAATCATATAACGTTAAGTAAGTCAAAACGGTATGAGAAATATCCTATGATATCATTTATACATGTTATCCTAAGATTGCTACCAATGAACACATCTCCACAGAAAAAAGACACAGACTTATCAAATAAACTAAAGGTTAGCCAAAATGAAAGGTGGGAAGATGGGTAAATTAGGACTATGGGGTTAACATACATATACTAATGTATGTTAAATGTATATAAACATATAACATATAAACTATATGAATTATATAATCACCAATACCTTCAAAATATACCTTGTGTAATCTC
The DNA here is from genome assembly GCF_028023285.1 of Balaenoptera ricei. NCBI lineage: Eukaryota > Metazoa > Chordata > Mammalia > Artiodactyla > Balaenopteridae > Balaenoptera > Balaenoptera ricei. Next base: position 63,437 of record NW_026777729.1, read on the forward strand.
ATACATGGTAACAGGATCCAAAGATGATCAGACATATGTGTGACTCATTGAGCAGATTCTGTACAGCCAGACAATCAAAACACTCGAATCAAATTTACTCCGATAAGAAATAGAATTTAAACTTAAAAAACAAACATAAATAAGGAGACATAAACTTCTGGGGGCATGTTCAAGCACATTCCACTCTAATTTACAACCTCGGAACCCTACCTCCAGGAAGACTCTGTTGCCAAAGTCACAAGAGTTGAGAACGTAATAATGCTGCCGCCTTGTGGCTGTTTCCCACAAGAGCAACTTTAAACCCAGTGCCAATGGTTGCTTATATAGTCACAAGGACTGCAGGGCTGTAAATGACACAGGCCCTCAAAACATCCCCTGGCGTAAGGAATAGGCAAGAAAATTCAAGACATGAGAAATTTTTCAAGAAATCAATAAGAGGAGGGAAGTTGTACTCACTCTTTAAAAAAAAGGAAAAGAAAAAAAAGGACATGCGTAAAGCTCAGTAAAAGGAATTATTAGCCACATGCAAATTCAAATTCAAAAAGGTTTCAGCTCACACCAGTCAGGACCATCAGCAAAAAGTCTACAAACTATAAATGCTGAAGGGGTTTTAGAGAACTGTGTACCTTCTAGCTGCTGCTGGGATTTAAAGTGGTAACAGCACTAACGCAAACTGAATGGAGCTGCTTGAAAAGGTAAAAGTTGAGCTATCATATGATGCGGCAGGGCACCTTTTGGGCCTATAAACTAAGACCACCAGAATCAGAAAGACAGAGGCAGGCAAATGTGCACTGCAGCAATACTGAAATAGCCAAGACATGGAAGCAAAAAAAGGTCCATAAACAGATGAATGGGCAAAGAAGAAGTGGTATATGGACAGAATGGAATGGTAGCCTTGGGAAAAAATGAAGAATGCCGTTTTCAGGACTACAGTAGAGCCTATAAATATTCATATAACTTTAAGTAAGTAAAAAGGGTATGACAAATATCGTATGATATCATTTATACATGTTATCCTAAGATTGCTACCAATGAACATATTTCCACAGAAAAAGACACTCACAGACTTATCAAATAAACTAAAGGTTAGCCAAAATGAAAGGTGGGAAGATGGGTAAATTAGGACTATGGGGTTAACATACATATACTAATGTATGTTAAATGTATATAAACATATAACATATAAACTATATGAATTATATAATCACCTATACCTTCAAAATATACATTCTGTAAACAAACACATGGTAACAGCATGTGAAGACGAACTGACATATGTATGAATCATTGAGCAGATTCTGTACAGCCAGACAATGAAAACACTCTAATCAAATTTCCTCCGATAAGAAATAGAAATTAAATTTAAAAAAGAAACCTAAGTAAGGAGACATAAACTTCTGGGGGCTTGTCCCAGCACATTCCACTCTAATTTACAACCTCAGAACACTACCTCCAGGAAAAGTCTGTTGCCCTATTAACAAGAGATGAGAACGTAATAATGCTGCTGCCTTGTGGCTGTTTCCCACAACAGCAGCTTTAAACCCAGTGCTAATGGTTGCTTATATAGTCACAAGGACTGCAGGGCTGTAAATGACACACGCCCTCAAAAATGCCCTGGGGTAGGGAATAGGCAAGAAAATTCAACACATGAGAATTTTTTCAAGAAGTCAATAAGAGGAGGGAAGTTGTACTCACTCTTTAAAAAAAAAGGAAAAGAAAAAAAGGACATGCCTAAAGCTCAGTATAAGGAATTATTAGTCACATGCAAATTCAAAGTCAAAAAGGGTGCAGCTCACACCGGTCATGACCATCAGCAAAAAGTCTACAAACGATAAATGCTGAAGGGGTTTTAGAGAACTGTGTACTTTCTAGCTGCTGGTGGGATGTAAAGTGGTAACAGCACTAACGCAAACTGAATCGAGCTGCTTGAAGAGGTAAAAATTGAGCTACCATATGATGCGGCAGGGCACCTTTGGGCCTATAACCTAAGACCACCAGAATCGGAAAGACAGATGCAGGCAAATGTGCACTGAAACAATATTGAAATAGCCAAGACATGGAAGGAAAAAAAATGTCCATAAACAGATGAATGGACAAAGACGAAGTGGTAAATGTACCATATGGAATAGTACCTTCGCGAAAAAAATGAACAATGCCGTTTTTACGACTACAGTGGAGCCTAGAAATAATCATATAAGGTTAAGTAACTCAAAAGGGTATGACAAATATCCTATGATATCATTTATACATGTTATCCTAAGATTGCTACCAATGAACATATTTCCACAGAAAAAGACACTCACAGACTTATCAAATAAACTAATGGTTAGCCAAAATGAAAGGTGGGAGGATGGGTAAATTAGGACTATGGGGTTAACATACATATACTAATGTTATGTTAAATGTATATAAACATATAACAGATAAACTATATTAATTATATAATCACCAATACCTTTAAAATATACATTCTGTAATCACATACATGGTAACAGGATCCGAAGATGAACAGACATATGTAGGAGTCTTTTAGCAGATTCTGTACAGCCAGACAATCAAAACACTCGAATCAAATTTACTCCGATAAGAAATAGAATTTAAACTTAAAAAACAAACATAAGTAAGGAGACATAAACTTCTGGGGGCTTGTCCCAGCACATTCCACTCTAATTTACAACCTCGGAACACGACCTCCAGGAAGACTCTGTTGCACTACTAACAAGAGTTGAGAACGTAATAATGCTGCCGCCTTGTGGCTGTTTCCCACAACAGCAGCTTTAAACCCAGTGCTAATGGTTGCTTATATAGTCACAAGGACTGCAGGGCTGTAAATGACACACGCCCTCAAAAATGCCCTGGGGTAGGGAATAGGCAAGAAAATTCAACACATGAGAATTTTTTCAAGAGGTCAATAAGAGGAGGGAAGTTGTACTCACTCTTTAAAAAAAAAGGAAAAGAAAAAAAGGACATGCCTAAAGCTCAGTATAAGGAATTATTAGCCACATGCAAATTCAAAGTCAAAAAGGGTGCAGCTCACACCGGTCATGACCATCAGCAAAAAGTCTACAAACGATAAATGCTGAAGGGGTTTTAGAGAACTGTATACTTTCTAGCTGCTGGTGGGATGTAAAGTGGTAACAGCACTAACGCAAACTGAATCGAGCTGCTTGAAGAGGTAAAAATTGAGCTACCATATGATGCGGCAGGGCACCTTTGGGCCTATAACCTAAGACCACCAGAATCGGAAAGACAGATGCAGGCAAATGTGCACTGAAACAATATTGAAATAGCCAAGACACGGAAGGAAAAAAAATGTCCATAAACAGATGAATGGACAAAGACGAAGTGGTAAATGTACCATATGGAATAGTACCTTCGCGAAAAAAATGAACAATGCCGTTTTTACGACTACAGTGGAGCCTAGAAATAATCATATAAGGTTAAGTAAGTCAAAAGGGTATGACAAATATCCTATGATATCATTTATACATGTTATCCTAAGATTGCTACCAATGAACATATTTCCACAGAAAAAGACACTCACAGACTTATCAAATAAACTAATGGTTAGCCAAAATGAAAGGTGGGAGGATGGGTAAATTAGGACTATGGGGTTAACATACATATACTAATGTTATGTTAAATGTATATAAACATATAACAGATAAACTATATTAATTATATAATCACCAATACCTTTAAAATATACATTCTGTAATCACATACATGGTAACAGGATCCGAAGATGAACAGACATATGTAGGAGTCTTTTAGCAGATTCTGTACAGCCAGACAATCAAAACACTCGAATCAAATTTACTCCGATAAGAAATAGAAATTAAATTTAATAAACAAACGTAAGTAAGGAGACATAAACTTCTGGGGGCTTGTCCCAGCACATTCCACTCTAATTTACAACCTTGGAACACTACCTCCAGGAAGACTCTATTGCTGTAGTAACAAGAGTTGAGAACGTAATAATGCTGCCGCCTTGTGGCTGTTTCCCACAACAGCAGTTTTAAACCCAGTGCTAATGGTTGCTTAATAGTCACAACGACTGCAGGGGTCTAAATGACACATGCCCTCAAAAATTGCCCTGGGGTAGGGAATAGGCAAGAAAATTCAACACATGAGAAATTTTTCAAGAAGTCAATATGAAGAGGGAAGTTGTATTCACTCTTTAACAAAAAAAGGAAAAGAAGAAAAAGGATATGCCTAAAGCTCAGTATAAGGAATTATTAGCCACATGCGTATCCAACCTCCAAAAAGGTTTCAGCTCACACCAGTCAAATGGCCATCAGCAAAAATCTACAAACTATAAATGCTGAAGGGGTTTTAGAGAACTGTGTAACTCCTAGATGCTGGTGGGATATAAAGTGGTAACAGCACTAACAAAAACTAAATGGAGCTGCTTTACAAGGTAAAAGTTGAGCCACCATATGATGTGAAAGGGTACCTTTTGAGCCTATAAACTAAGACCACCAGAATGAGAAAGACAGAGGCAGGCAAATGTGCACTGCAGCAATACTAAAATAGCCAAGACATGGAAGCAAAAAAAGGTCCATCAACAGATGAATGGAAAAAGAAGAAGTGGTATATGGACAGAATGGAATAGTAGCCTCGGGAAAAATATGAACAATGCCGTTTTCAGGACTACAGTTGGGCCTAGAAATAATCATATAACGTTAAGTAAGTCAAAAGGGTATGAGAAATATCCTATGATATCATTTATACATGTTATCCTAAGATTGCTACCAATGAACATATTTCCACAGAAAAAGACACTCACAGACTTATCAAATAAACTAATGGTTAGCCAAAATGAAAGGTGGGAGGATGGGTAAATTAGGACTATGGGGTTCACATACATATACTAATGTATGTTAAATGTATATAAACATATAACAGATAAACTTTATGAATTATATAATCACGAATACCTTTAAAATATACATTCTGTGATCACATACATGGTAACAGGATCCGAAGATGAACAGACATATGTAGGAATCTTTGAGTAGATTCTGTACAGCCAGACAATCAAAACACTCCAATCAAATTTGCTCTGATAAGAAATAGAAATTAAATTTAAAAAACAAACATAAATAAGGAGACATAAACTTCTGGGGGCATGTTCAAGTACATTCCACTCTAATTTACAACCTCGGAACCCTACCTCCAGGAAGACTCTGTTGCCAAAGTCACAAGAGTTGAGAACGTAATAAGGCTGCCGCCTTGTGGCTGTTTCCCACAAGAGCAACTTTAAACCCAGTGCCAATGGTTGCTTATATAGTCACAAGGACTGCAGGGCTGTAAATGACACAGGCCCTCAAAACATCCCCTGGCGTAGGGAATAGGCAAGAAAATTCAAGACATGAGAAATTTTTCAAGAAATCAATCAGAGGAGGGAAGTTGTACTCACTCTTTAAAAAAAAGGAAAAGAAAAAAAAGGACATGCGTAAAGCTCAGTAAAAGGAATTATTAGCCACATGCAAATTCAAATTCAAAAAGGTTTCAGCTCGCACCAGTCAGGACCATCAGCAAAAAGTCTACAAACTATAAATGCTGAAGGGGTTTTAGAGAACTGTGTACCTTCTAGCTGCTGCTGGGATTTAAAGTGGTAACAGCACTAACGCAAACTGAATGGAGCTGCTTGAAAAGGTAAAAGTTGAGCTATCATATGATGCGGCAGGGCACCTTTTGGGCCTATAAACTAAGACCACCAGAATCAGAAACACAGAGGCAGGCAAATGTGCACTGCAGCAATACTGAAATAGCCAAGACATGGAAGCAAAAAAAGGTCCATAAACAGATGAATGGACAAAGAAGAAGTGGTATATGGACAGAATGGAATGGTAGCCTTGGGAAAAAAGGAACAATGCCGTTTTCAGGACTACAGTTGAGCCTGTAAATATTCATATAACTTTAAGTAAGTAAAAAGGGTATGACAAATATCCTATGATATCATTTATACATGTTATCCTAAGATTGCTACCAATGAACATATTTCCACAGAAAAAGACACTCACAGACTTATCAAATAAACTAATGGTTAGCCAAAATGAAAGGTGGGAGGATGGGTAAATTAGGACTATGGGGTTAACATACATATACTAATGTATGTTAAATGTATATAAACATATAACAGATAAACTTTATGAATTATATAATCACGAATACCTTTAAAATATACATTCTGTGATCACATACATGGTAACAGGATCCGAAGATGAACAGACATATTTAGGAATCATTAAGCAGATTCTGTACAGCCAGACAATCAAAACACTCCAATCAAATTTGCTCCGATAAGAAATAGAAATTATATTTAAAAAACAAACATAAGTAAGGAGACATAAACTTCTGCGGCTTGTCCCAGCACATTCCACTCTAATTTACAACCTCGGAACCCTACCTCCAGGAAGACTCTGTTGCCAAAGTCACAAGAGTTGAGAACGTAATAATGCTGCCGCCTTGTGGCTGTTTCCCACAAGAGCAGCTTTAAACCCAGTGCCAATGGTTGCTTATATAGTCACAAGGACTGCACGCTGTAAATGCCACAGGCCCTCAACAATGCCCTGGGGTAGGGAATAGGCAAGAAAATTCAACACATGAGAAGTTTTTCAAGAAATCAATCAGAGGAGGGAAGTAGTACTCACTCTTTAAAAAAAAAGGAAAAGAAAAAGAAGGACATGCGTAAAGCTCAGTATAAGGAATTATTAGCCACATGCAAATTCAAAGTCAAAAAGGGTGCAGCTCACACCGGTCATGACCATCAGCAAAAAGTCTACAAACGATAAATGCTGAAGGGGTTTTAGAGAACTGTGTACTTTCTAGCTGCTGGTGGGATGTAAAGTGGTTACAGCACTAACGCAAACTGAATCGAGCTGCTTGAAGAGGTAAAAATTGAGCTACCATATGATGCGGCAGGGCACCTTTGGGCCTATAACCTAAGACCACCAGAATCGGAAAGACAGATGCAGGCAAATGTGCACTGAAACAATATTGAAATAGCCAAGACATGAAAGGAAAAAAAATGTCCATAAACAGATGAATGGACAAAGACGAAGTGGTAAATGTACCATATGGAATAGTAGCTTCGCGAAAAAAATGAACAATGCCGTTTTTACGACTACAGTGGAGCCTAGAAATAATCATATAAGGTTAAGTAAGTCAAAAGGGTATGACAAATATCCTATGATATCATTTATACATGTTATCCTAAGATTGCTACCAATGAACATATTTCCACAGAAAAAGACACTCACAGACTTATCAAATAAACTAATGGTTAGCCAAAATGAAAGGTGGGAGGATGGGTAAATTAGGACTATGGGGTTAACATACATATACTAATGTAATGTTAAATGTATATAAACATATAACAGATAAACTATATTAATTATATAATCACCAATACCTTTAAAATATACATTCTGTAATCACATACATGGTAACAGGATCCGAAGATGAACAGACATATGTAGGAGTCTTTTAGCAGATTCTGTACAGCCAGACAATCAAAACACTCGAATCAAATTTACTCCGATAAGAAATAGAAATTAAATTTAATAAACAAACATAAGTAAGGAGACATAAACTTCTGGGGGCTTGTCCCAGCACATTCCACTCTAATTTACAACCTTGGAACACTACCTCCAGGAAGACTCTATTGCTGTAGTAACAAGAGTTGAGAACGTAATAATGCTGCCGCCTTGTGGCTGTTTCCCACAACAGCAGTTTTAAACCCAGTGCTAATGGTTGCTTAATAGTCACAACGACTGCAGGGGTCTAAATGACACATGCCCTCAAAAATTGCCCTGGGGTAGGGAATAGGCAAGAAAATTCAACACATGAGAAATTTTTCAAGAAGTCAATATGAAGAGGGAAGTTGTATTCACTCTTTAACAAAAAAAGGAAAAGAAGAAAAAGGATATGCCTAAAGCTCAGTATAAGGAATTATTAGCCACATGCGTATCCAACCTCCAAAAAGGTTTCAGCTCACACCAGTCAAATGGCCATCAGCAAAAATCTACAAACTATAAATGCTGAAGGGGTTTTAGAGAACTGTGTAACTCCTAGATGCTGGTGGGATATAAAGTGGTAACAGCACTAACAGAAACTAAATGGAGCTGCTTTACAAGGTAAAAATTGAGCTACCATATGATGTGAAAGGGTACCTTTTGAGCCTATAAACTAAGACCACCAGAATGAGAAAGACAGAGGCAGGCAAATGTGCACTGCAGCAATACTAAAATAGCCAAGACATGGAAGCAAAAAAAGGTCCATCAACAGATGAATGGAAAAAGAAGAAGTGGTATATGGACAGAATGGAATAGTAGCCTCGGGAAAAATATGAACAATGCCGTTTTCAGGACTACAGTTGGGCCTAGAAATAATCATATAACGTTAAGTAAGTCAAAAGGGTATGAGAAATATCCTATGATATCATTTATACATGTTATCCTAAGATTGCTACCAATGAACATATTTCCACAGAAAAAGACACTCACAGACTTATCAAATAAACTAATGGTTAGCCAAAATGAAAGGTGGGAGGATGGGTAAATTAGGACTATGGGGTTCACATACATATACTAATGTATGTTAAATGTATATAAACATATAACAGATAAACTTTATGAATTATATAATCACGAATACCTTTAAAATATACATTCTGTGATCACATACATGGTAACAGGATCCGAAGATGAACAGACATATGTAGGAATCTTTGAGTAGATTCTGTACAGCCAGACAATCAAAACACTCCAATCAAATTTGCTCCGATAAGAAATAGAAATTAAATTTAAAAAACAAACATAAATAAGGAGACATAAACTTCTGGGGGCATGTTCAAGCACATTCCACTCTAATTTACAACCTCGGAACCCTACCTCCAGGAAGACTCTGTTGCCAAAGTCACAAGAGTTGAGAACGTAATAATGCTGCCGCCTTGTGGCTGTTTCCCACAAGAGCAACTTTAAACCCAGTGCCAATGGTTGCTTATATAGTCACAAGGACTGCAGGGCTGTAAATGACACAGGCTCTGAAAACATCCCCTGGCGTAGGGAATAGGCAAGAAAATTCAAGACATGAGAAATTTTTCAAGAAATCAATAAGAGGAGGGAAGTTGTACTCACTCTTTAAAAAAAAGGAAAAGAAAAAAAAGGACATGCGTAAAGCTCAGTAAAAGGAATTATTAGCCACATGCAAATTCAAATTCAAAAAGGTTTCAGCTCACACCAGTCAGGACCATCAGCAAAAAGTCTACAAACTATAAATGCTGAAGGGGTTTTAGAGAACTGTGTACCTTCTAGCTGCTGGTGGGATTTAAAGTGGTAACAGCACTAACGCAAACTGAATGGAGCTGCTTGAAAAGGTAAAAGTTGAGCTATCGTATGATGCGGCAGGGCACCTTTTGGGCCTATAAACAAAGACCACCAGAATCAGAAAGACAGAGGCAGGCAAATGTGCACTGCAGCAATACTGAAATAGCCAAGACATGGAAGCAAAAAAAGGTCCATAAACAGATGAATGGACAAAGAAGAAGTGGTATATGGACAGAATGGAATGGTAGCCTTGGGAAAAAATGAACAATGCCGTTTTCAGGACTACAGTTGAGCCTGTAAATAGTCATATAATTTTAAGTAAGTAAAAAGGGTATGACAAATATCGTATGATATCATTTATACATGTTATCCTAAGTTTGCTACCAATGAACATATTTCCACAGAAAAAGACACTCACAGACTTATCAAATAAACTAATGGTTAGCCAAAATGAAAGGTGGGAGGATGGGTAAATTAGGACTATGGGGTTAACATACATATACTAATGTATGTTAAATGTATATAAACATATAACAGATAAACTTTATTAATTATATAATCACGAATACCTTTAAAATATACATTCTGTGATCACATACATGGTAACAGGATCCGAAGATGAACAGACATATGTAGGAATCATTAAGCAGATTCTGTACAGCCAGACAATCAAAACACTCCAATCAAATTTACCCCGATAAGAAATAGAAATTATATTTAAAAAACAAACATAAGTAAGGAGACATAAACTTCTGCGGCTTGTCCCAGCACATTCCACTCTAATTTACAACCTCGGAACCCTACCTCCAGGAAGACTCTGTTGCCAAAGTCACAAGAGTTGAGAACGTAATAATGCTGCCGCCTTGTGGCTGTTTCCCACAAGAGCAGCTTTAAACCCAGTGCCAATGGTTGCTTATATAGTCACAAGGACTGCACGCTGTAAATGCCACAGGCCCTCAACAATGCCCTGGGGTAGGGAATAGGCAAGAAAATTCAACACATGAGAAGTTTTTCAAGAAATCAATCAGAGGAGGGAAGTTGTACTCACTCTTTAAAAAAAAAGGAAAAGAAAAAAAAGGACATGCGTAAAGCTCAGTATAAGGAATTATTAGCCACATGCAAATTCAAATTCAAAAAGGTTTCAGCTCACACCAGTCAGGACCATCAGCAAAAAGTCTACAAACTATAAATGCTGAAGGGGTTTTAGAGACCTGTGTACCTTCTAGCTGCTGCTGGGATTTAAAGTGGTAACAGCACTAACGCAAACTGAATGGAGCTGCTTGAAAAGGTAAAAATTGAGCTACCATATGATGCGGCAGGGCAACTTTTGGGCCTATAAACTAAGACCACCAGAATCAGAAAGACAGAGGCAGGCAAATGTGCACTGCAGCAATACTGAAATAGCCAAGACATGGAAGCAAAAAAAGGTCCATAAACAGATGAATGGGCAAAGAAGAAGTGGTATATGGACAGAATGGAATGGTAGCCTTGGGAAAAAATGAAGAATGCCGTTTTCAGGACTACAGTAGAGCCTATAAATATTCATATAACTTTAAGTAAGTAAAAAGGGTATGACAAATATCGTATGATATCATTTATACATGTTATCCTAAGATTGCTACCAATGAACATATTTCCACAGAAAAAGACACTCACAGACTTATCAAATAAACTAAAGGTTAGCCAAAATGAAAGGTGGGAAGATGGGTAAATTAGGACTATGGGGTTAACATACATATACTAATGTATGTTAAATGTATATAAACATATAACATATAAACTATATGAATTATATAATCACCTATACCTTCAAAATATACATTCTGTAAACAAACACATGGTAACAGCATGTGAAGACGAACTGACATATGTATGAATCATTGAGCAGATTCTGTACAGCCAGACAATGAAAACACTCTAATCAAATTTCCTCCGATAAGAAATAGAAATTAAATTTAAAAAAGAAACCTAAGTAAGGAGACATAAACTTCTGGGGGCTTGTCCCAGCACATTCCACTCTAATTTACAACCTCAGAACACTACCTCCAGGAAAAGTCTGTTGCCCTATTAACAAGAGATGAGAACGTAATAATGCTGCTGCCTTGTGGCTGTTTCCCACAACAGCAGCTTTAAACCCAGTGCTAATGGCTGCTTATATAGTCACAAGGACTGCAGGGCTGTAAATGACACACGCCCTCAAAAATGCCCTGGGGTGGGGAATAGGCAAGAAAATTCAACACATGAGAATTTTTTCAAGAAGTCAATAAGAGGAGGGAAGTTGTACTCACTCTTTAAAAAAAAAGGAAAAGAAAAAAAGGACATGCCTAAAGCTCAGTATAAGGAATTATTAGCCACATGCAAATTCAAAGTCAAAAAGGGTGCAGCTCACACCGGTCATGACCATCAGCAAAAAGTCTACAAACTATAAATGCTGAAGGGGTTTTAGAGAACTGTGGACCCTCTAGCTGCTGGTGGGATTTAAAGTGGTAACAGCACTAACGCAAACTGAATGGAGCTGCTTGAAAAGGTAAAAGTTGAGCTATCATATGATGCGGCAGGGCACCTTTTGGGCCTATAAACTAAGGCCACCAGAATCAGAAAGACAGAGGCAGGCAAATGTGCACTGCAGCAATACTGAAATAGCCAAGACATGGAAGCAAAAAAAGGTCCATAAACAGATGAATGGACAAAGAAGAAGTGGTATATGGACAGAATGGAATGGTAGCCTTGGGAAAAAATGAACAATGCCGTTTTCAGGACTACAGTTGAGCCTGTCAATATTCATATAACTTTAAGTAAGTCAAAAGGGTATGACAAATATCCTATGATATCATTTATACATGTTATCCTAAGATTGCTACCAATGAACATATTTCCACAGAAAAAGACACTCACAGACTTATCAAATAAACTAATGGTTAGCCAAAATGAAAGGTGGGAGGATGGGTAAATTAGGACTATGGGGTTAACATACATATACTAATGTTATGTTAAATGTATATAAACATATAACAGATAAACTATATTAATTATATAATCACCAATACCTTTAAAATATACATTCTGTAATCACATACATGGTAACAGGATCCGAAGATGAACAGACATATGTAGGAGTCTTTTAGCAGATTCTGTACAGCCAGACAATCAAAACACTCGAATCAAATTTACTCCGATAAGAAATAGAAATTAAATTTAATAAACAAACATAAGTAAGGAGACATAAACTTCTGGGGGCTTGTCCCAGCACATTCCACTCTAATTTACAACCTTGGAACACTACCTCCAGGAAGACTCTATTGCTGTAGTAACAAGAGTTGAGAACGTAATAATGCTGCCGCCTTGTGGCTGTTTCCCACAACAGCAGTTTTAAACCCAGTGCTAATGGTTGCTTAATAGTCACAACGACTGCAGGGGTCTAAATGACACATGCCCTCAAAAATTGCCCTGGGGTAGGGAATAGGCAAGAAAATTCAACACATGAGAAATTTTTCAAGAAGTCAATATGAAGAGGGAAGTTGTATTCACTCTTTAACAAAAAAAGGAAAAGAAGAAAAAGGATATGCCTAAAGCTCAGTATAAGGAATTATTAGCCACATGCGTATCCAACCTCCAAAAACGTTTCAGCTCACACCAGTCAAATGGCCATCAGCAAAAATCTACAAACTATAAATGCTGAAGGGGTTTTAGAGAACTGTGTAACTCCTAGATGCTGGTGGGATATAAAGTGGTAACAGCACTAACAGAAACTAAATGGAGCTGCTTTACAAGGTAAAAATTGAGCTACCATATGATGTGAAAGGGTATCTTTTGAGCCTATAAACTAAGACCACCAGAATGAGAAAGACAGAGGCAGGCAAATGTGCACTGCAGCAATACTAAAATAGCCAAGACATGGAAGCAAAAAAAGGTCCATCAACAGATGAATGGAAAAAGAAGAAGTGGTATATGGACAGAATGGAATAGTAGCCTCGGGAAAAATATGAACAATGCCGTTTTCAGGACTACAGTTGGGCCTAGAAATAATCATATAACGTTAAGTAAGTCAAAAGGGTATGAGAAATATCCTATGATATCATTTATACATGTTATCCTAAGATTGCTACCAATGAACATATTTCCACAGAAAAAGACACTCACAGACTTATCAAATAAACTAATGGTTAGCCAAAATGAAAGGTGGGAGGATGGGTAAATTAGGACTATGGGGTTCACATACATATACTAATGTATGTTAAATGTATATAAACATATAATAGATAAACTTTATGAATTATATAATCACGAATACCTTTAAAATATACATTCTGTGATCACATACATGGTAACAGGATCCGAAGATGAACAGACATATGTAGAAATCTTTGAGTAGATTCTGTACAGCCAGACAATCAAAACACTCCAATCAAATTTGCTCCGATAAGAAATAGAAATTAAATTTAAAAAACAAACATAAATAAGGAGACATAAACTTCTGGGGGCATGTTCAAGCACATTCCACTCTAATTTACAACCTCGGAACCCTACCTCCAGGAAGACTCTGTTGCCAAAGTCACAAGAGTTGAGAACGTAATAATGCTGCCGCCTTGCGGCTGTTTCCCACAAGAGCAACTTTAAACTCAGTGCCAATGGTTGCTTATATAGTCACAAGGACTGCAGGGCTGTAAATGACACAGGCCCTGAAAACATCCCCTGGCGTAGGGAATAGGCAAGAAAATTCAAGACATGAGAAATTTTTCAAGAAATCAATAAGAGGAGGGAAGTTGTACTCACTCTTTAAAAAAAAGGAAAAGAAAAAAAAGGACATGCGTAAAGCTCAGTAAAAGGAATTATTAGCCACATGCAAATTCAAATTCAAAAAGGTTTCAGCTCACACCAGTCAGGACCATCAGCAAAAAGTCTACAAACTATAAATGCTGAAGGGGTTTTAGAGAACTGTGTACCTTCTAGCTGCTGGTGGGATTTAAAGTGGTAACAGCACTAACGCAAACTGAATGGAGCTGCTTGAAAAGGTAAAAGTTGAGCTATCGTATGATGCGGCAGGGCACCTTTTGGGCCTATAAACAAAGACCACCAGAATCAGAAAGACAGAGGCAGGCAAATGTGCACTGCAGCAATACTGAAATAGCCAAGACATGGAAGCAAAAAAAGGTCCATAAACAGATGAATGGGCAAAGAAGAAGTGGTATATGGACAGAATGGAATGGTAGCCTTGGGAAAAAATGAACAATGCCGTTTTCAGGACTACAGTTGAGCCTGTAAATAGTCATATAATTTTAAGTAAGTAAAAAGGGTATGACAAATATCGTATGATATCATTTATACATGTTATCCTAAGTTTGCTACCAATGAACATATTTCCACAGAAAAAGACACTCACAGACTTATCAAATAAACTAATGGTTAGCCAAAATGAAAGGTGGGAGGATGGGTAAATTAGGACTATGGGGTTATCATACATATACTAATGTATGTTAAATGTATATAAACATATAACAGATAAACTATATGTATTATATAATCACCAAGACCTTTAAAATATACATTTTGTAATCACATACATGGTAACAGGATCCGAAGATGAACAGACATATGCATGAATCATTGAGCAGATTCTGTACAGCCAGACAATCAAAACACTCTAATCAAATTTACTCCGATAAGAAATAGAATTTAAACTTAAAAAACAAACATAAGTAAGGAGACATAAACTTCTGGGGGCTTGTCCCAGCACATTCCACTCTAATTTACAACCTCGGAACACGACCTCCAGGAAGACTCTGTTGCACTACTAACAAGAGTTGAGAACGTAATAATGCTGCCGCCTTGTGGCTGTTTCCCACAACAGCAGCTTTAAACCCAGTGCTAATGGTTGCTTATATAGTCACAAGGACTGCAGGGCTGTAAATGACACACGCCCTCAAAAATGCCCTGGGGTAGGGAATAGGCAAGAAAATTCAACACATGAGAATTTTTTCAAGAGGTCAATAAGAGGAGGGAAGTTGTACTCACTCTTTAAAAAAAAAGGAAAAGAAAAAAAGGACATGCCTAAAGCTCAGTATAAGGAATTATTAGCCACATGCAAATTCAAAGTCAAAAAGGGTGCAGCTCACACCGGTCATGACCATCAGCAAAAAGTCTACAAACGATAAATGCTGAAGGGGTTTTAGAGAACTGTATACTTTCTAGCTGCTGGTGGGATGTAAAGTGGTAACAGCACTAACGCAAACTGAATCGAGCTGCTTGAAGAGGTAAAAATTGAGCTACCATATGATGCGGCAGGGCACCTTTGGGCCTATAACCTAAGACCACCAGAATCGGAAAGACAGATGCAGGCAAATGTGCACTGAAACAATATTGAAATAGCCAAGACACGGAAGGAAAAAAAATGTCCATAAACAGATGAATGGACAAAGACGAAGTGGTAAATGTACCATATGGAATAGTAGCTTCGCGAAAAAAATGAACAATGCCGTTTTTACGACTACAGTGGAGCCTAGAAATAATCATATAAGGTTAAGTAAGTCAAAAGGGTATGACAAATATCCTATGATATCATTTATACATGTTATCCTAAGATTGCTACCAATGAACATATTTCCACAGAAAAAGACACTCACAGACTTATCAAATAAACTAATGGTTAGCCAAAATGAAAGGTGGGAGGATGGGTAAATTAGGACTATGGGGTTAACATACATATACTAATGTTATGTTAAATGTATATAAACATATAACAGATAAACTATATTAATTATATAATCACCAATACCTTTAAAATATACATTCTGTAATCACATACATGGTAACAGGATCCGAAGATGAACAGACATATGTAGGAGTCTTTTAGCAGATTCTGTACAGCCAGACAATCAAAACACTCGAATCAAATTTACTCCGATAAGAAATAGAAATTAAATTTAATAAACAAACGTAAGTAAGGAGACATAAACTTCTGGGGGCTTGTCCCAGCACATTCCACTCTAATTTACAACCTTGGAACACTACCTCCAGGAAGACTCTATTGCTGTAGTAACAAGAGTTGAGAACGTAATAATGCTGCCGCCTTGTGGCTGTTTCCCACAACAGCAGTTTTAAACCCAGTGCTAATGGTTGCTTAATAGTCACAACGACTGCAGGGGTCTAAATGACACATGCCCTCAAAAATTGCCCTGGGGTAGGGAATAGGCAAGAAAATTCAACACATGAGAAATTTTTCAAGAAGTCAATATGAAGAGGGAAGTTGTATTCACTCTTTAACAAAAAAAGGAAAAGAAGAAAAAGGATATGCCTAAAGCTCAGTATAAGGAATTATTAGCCACATGCGTATCCAACCTCCAAAAAGGTTTCAGCTCACACCAGTCAAATGGCCATCAGCAAAAATCTACAAACTATAAATGCTGAAGGGGTTTTAGAGAACTGTGTAACTCCTAGATGCTGGTGGGATATAAAGTGGTAACAGCACTAACAAAAACTAAATGGAGCTGCTTTACAAGGTAAAAGTTGAGCCACCATATGATGTGAAAGGGTACCTTTTGAGCCTATAAACTAAGACCACCAGAATGAGAAAGACAGAGGCAGGCAAATGTGCACTGCAGCAATACTAAAATAGCCAAGACATGGAAGCAAAAAAAGGTCCATCAACAGATGAATGGAAAAAGAAGAAGTGGTATATGGACAGAATGGAATAGTAGCCTCGGGAAAAATATGAACAATGCCGTTTTCAGGACTACAGTTGGGCCTAGAAATAATCATATAACGTTAAGTAAGTCAAAAGGGTATGAGAAATATCCTATGATATCATTTATACATGTTATCCTAAGATTGCTACCAATGAACATATTTCCACAGAAAAAGACACTCACAGACTTATCAAATAAACTAATGGTTAGCCAAAATGAAAGGTGGGAGGATGGGTAAATTAGGACTATGGGGTTCACATACATATACTAATGTATGTTAAATGTATATAAACATATAACAGATAAACTTTATGAATTATATAATCACGAATACCTTTAAAATATACATTCTGTGATCACATACATGGTAACAGGATCCGAAGATGAACAGACATATGTAGGAATCTTTGAGTAGATTCTGTACAGCCAGACAATCAAAACACTCCAATCAAATTTGCTCCGATAAGAAATAGAAATTAAATTTAAAAAACAAACATAAATAAGGAGACATAAACTTCTGGGGGCATGTTCAAGTACATTCCACTCTAATTTACAACCTCGGAACCCTACCTCCAGGAAGACTCTGTTGCCAAAGTCACAAGAGTTGAGAACGTAATAAGGCTGCCGCCTTGTGGCTGTTTCCCACAAGAGCAACTTTAAACCCAGTGCCAATGGTTGCTTATATAGTCACAAGGACTGCAGGGCTGTAAATGACACAGGCCCTCAAAACATCCCCTGGCGTAGGGAATAGGCAAGAAAATTCAAGACATGAGAAATTTTTCAAGAAATCAATCAGAGGAGGGAAGTTGTACTCACTCTTTAAAAAAAAGGAAAAGAAAAAAAAGGACATGCGTAAAGCTCAGTAAAAGGAATTATTAGCCACATGCAAATTCAAATTCAAAAAGGTTTCAGCTCACACCAGTCAGGACCATCAGCAAAAAGTCTACAAACTATAAATGCTGAAGGGGTTTTAGAGAACTGTGTACCTTCTAGCTGCTGCTGGGATTTAAAGTGGTAACAGCACTAACGCAAACTGAATGGAGCTGCTTGAAAAGGTAAAAGTTGAGCTACCATATGATGCGGCAGGGCAACTTTTGGGCCTATAAACTAAGACCACCAGAATCAGAAACACAGAGGCAGGCAAATGTGCACTGCAGCAATACTGAAATAGCCAAGACATGGAAGCAAAAAAAGGTCCATAAACAGATGAATGGACTAAGAAGAAGTGGTATATGGACAGAATGGAATGGTAGCCTTGGGAAAAAAGGAACAATGCCGTTTTCAGGACTACAGTTGAGCCTGTAAATATTCATATAACTTTAAGTAAGTAAAAAGGGTATGACAAATATCCTATGATATCATTTATACATGTTATCCTAAGATTGCTACCAATGAACATATTTCCACAGAAAAAGACACTCACAGACTTATCAAATAAACTAATGGTTAGCCAAAATGAAAGGTGGGAGGATGGGTAAATTAGGACTATGGGGTTAACATACATATACTAATGTATGTTAAATGTATATAAACATATAACAGATAAACTTTATGAATTATATAATTACGAATACCTTTAAAATATACATTCTGTGATCACATACATGGTAACAGGATCCGAAGATGAACAGACATATTTAGGAATCATTAAGCAGATTCTGTACAGCCAGACAATCAAAACACTCCAATCAAATTTGCTCCGATAAGAAATAGAAATTATATTTAAAAAACAAACATAAGTAAGGAGACATAAACTTCTGCGGCTTGTCCCAGCACATTCCACTCTAATTTACAACCTCGGAACCCTACCTCCAGGAAGACTCTGTTGCCAAAGTCACAAGAGTTGAGAACGTAATAATGCTGCCGCCTTGTGGCTGTTTCCCACAAGAGCAGCTTTAAACCCAGTGCCAATGGTTGCTTATATAGTCACAAGGACTGCAGGGCTGTAAATGACAGACGCCCTCAAAAATGCCCTGGGGTAGGGAATAGGCAAGAAAATTCAACACATGAGAATTTTTTCAAGAAGTCAATAAGAGGAGGGAAGTTGTACTCACTCTTTAAAAAAAAAGGAAAAGAAAAAAAGGACATGCCTAAAGCTCAGTATAAGGAATTATTAGCCACATGCAAATTCAAAGTCAAAAAGGGTGCAGCTCACACCGGTCATGACCATCAGCAAAAAGTCTACAAACGATAAATGCTGAAGGGGTTTTAGAGAACTGTGTACTTTCTAGCTGCTGGTGGGATGTAAAGTGGTTACAGCACTAACGCAAACTGAATCGAGCTGCTTGAAGAGGTAAAAATTGAGCTACCATATGATGCGGCAGGGCACCTTTGGGCCTATAACCTAAGACCACCAGAATCGGAAAGACAGATGCAGGCAAATGTGCACTGAAACAATATTGAAATAGCCAAGACATGAAAGGAAAAAAAATGTCCATAAACAGATGAATGGACAAAGACGAAGTGGTAAATGTACCATATGGAATAGTAGCTTCGCGAAAAAAATGAACAATGCCGTTTTTACGACTACAGTGGAGCCTAGAAATAATCATATAAGGTTAAGTAAGTCAAAAGGGTATGACAAATATCCTATGATATCATTTATACATGTTATCCTAAGATTGCTACCAATGAACATATTTCCACAGAAAAAGACACTCACAGACTTATCAAATAAACTAATGGTTAGCCAAAATGAAAGGTGGGAGGATGGGTAAATTAGGACTATGGGGTTAACATACATATACTAATGTAATGTTAAATGTATATAAACATATAACAGATAAACTATATTAATTATATAATCACCAATACCTTTAAAATATACATTCTGTAATCACATACATGGTAACAGGATCCGAAGATGAACAGACATATGTAGGAGTCTTTTAGCAGATTCTGTACAGCCAGACAATCAAAACACTCGAATCAAATTTACTCCGATAAGAAATAGAAATTAAATTTAATAAACAAACATAAGTAAGGAGACATAAACTTCTGGGGGCTTGTCCCAGCACATTCCACTCTAATTTACAACCTTGGAACACTACCTCCAGGAAGACTCTATTGCTGTAGTAACAAGAGTTGAGAACGTAATAATGCTGCCGCCTTGTGGCTGTTTCCCACAACAGCAGTTTTAAACCCAGTGCTAATGGTTGCTTAATAGTCACAACGACTGCAGGGGTCTAAATGACACATGCCCTCAAAAATTGCCCTGGGGTAGGGAATAGGCAAGAAAATTCAACACATGAGAAATTTTTCAAGAAGTCAATATGAAGAGGGAAGTTGTATTCACTCTTTAACAAAAAAAGGAAAAGAAGAAAAAGGATATGCCTAAAGCTCAGTATAAGGAATTATTAGCCACATGCGTATCCAACCTCCAAAAAGGTTTCAGCTCACACCAGTCAAATGGCCATCAGCAAAAATCTACAAACTATAAATGCTGAAGGGGTTTTAGAGAACTGTGTAACTCCTAGATGCTGGTGGGATATAAAGTGGTAACAGCACTAACAGAAACTAAATGGAGCTGCTTTACAAGGTAAAAATTGAGCTACCATATGATGTGAAAGGGTACCTTTTGAGCCTATAAACTAAGACCACCAGAATGAGAAAGACAGAGGCAGGCAAATGTGCACTGCAGCAATACTAAAATAGCCAAGACATGGAAGCAAAAAAAGGTCCATCAACAGATGAATGGAAAAAGAAGAAGTGGTATATGGACAGAATGGAATAGTAGCCTCGGGAAAAATATGAACAATGCCGTTTTCAGGACTACAGTTGGGCCTAGAAATAATCATATAACGTTAAGTAAGTCAAAAGGGTATGAGAAATATCCTATGATATCATTTATACATGTTATCCTAAGATTGCTACCAATGAACATATTTCCACAGAAAAAGACACTCACAGACTTATCAAATAAACTAATGGTTAGCCAAAATGAAAGGTGGGAGGATGGGTAAATTAGGACTATGGGGTTCACATACATATACTAATGTATGTTAAATGTATATAAACATATAACAGATAAACTTTATGAATTATATAATCACGAATACCTTTAAAATATACATTCTGTGATCACATACATGGTAACAGGATCCGAAGATGAACAGACATATGTAGGAATCTTTGAGTAGATTCTGTACAGCCAGACAATCAAAACACTCCAATCAAATTTGCTCCGATAAGAAATAGAAATTAAATTTAAAAAACAAACATAAATAAGGAGACATAAACTTCTGGGGGCATGTTCAAGCACATTCCACTCTAATTTACAACCTCGGAACCCTACCTCCAGGAAGACTCTGTTGCCAAAGTCACAAGAGTTGAGAACGTAATAAGGCTGCCGCCTTGTGGCTGTTTCCCACAAGAGCAACTTTAAACCCAGTGCCAATGGTTGCTTATATAGTCACAAGGACTGCAGGGCTGTAAATGACACAGGCCCTCAAAACATCCCCTGGCGTAGGGAATAGGCAAGAAAATTCAAGACATGAGAAATTTTTCAAGAAATCAATAAGAGGAGGGAAGTTGTACTCACTCTTTAAAAAAAGGGAAAAGAAAAAAAAGGACATGCGTAAAGCTCAGTAAAAGGAATTATTAGCCACATGCAAATTCAAATTCAAAAAGGTTTCAGCTCACACCAGTCAGGACCATCAGCAAAAAGTCTACAAACTATAAATGCTGAAGGGGTTTTAGAGAACTGTGTACCTTCTAGCTGCTGGTGGGATTTAAAGTGGTAACAGCACTAACGCAAACTGAATGGAGCTGCTTGAAAAGGTAAAAGTTGAGCTATCATATGATGCGGCAGGGCACCTTTTGGGCCTATAAACTAAGACCACCAGAATCAGAAAGACAGAGGCAGGCAAATGTGCACTGCAGCAATACTGAAATAGCCAAGACATGGAAGCAAAAAAAGGTCCATAAACAGATGAACGGACAAAGAAGAAGTGGTATATGGACAGAATGGAATGGTAGCCTTGGGAAAAATGAACAATGCCGTTTTCAGGACTACAGTTGAGCCTGTCAATATTCATATAACTTTAAGTAAGTCAAAAGGGTATGACAAATATCCTATGATATCATTTATACATGTTATCCTAAGATTGCTACCAATGACATATTTCCACAGAAAAAGACACTCACAGACTTATCAAATAAACTAATGGTTAGCCAAAATGAAAGGTGGGAGGATGGGTAAATTAGGACTATGGGGTTAACATACATATACTAATGTATGTTAAATGTATATAAACATATAACAGATAAACTTTATGAATTATATAATCACGAATACCTTTAAAATATACATTCTGTGATCACATACATGGTAACAGGATCCGAAGATGAACAGACATATGTAGGAATCATTAAGCAGATTCTGTACAGCCAGACAATCAAAACACTCCAATCAAATTTACCCCGATAAGAAATAGAAATTATATTTAAAAAACAAACATAAGTAAGGAGACATAAACTTCTGCGGCTTGTCCCAGCACATTCCACTCTAATTTACAACCTCGGAACCCTACCTCCAGGAAGACTCTGTTGCCAAAGTCACAAGAGTTGAGAACGTAATAATGCTGCCGCCTTGTGGCTGTTTCCCACAAGAGCAGCTTTAAACCCAGTGCCAATGGTTGCTTATATAGTCACAAGGACTGCACGCTGTAAATGCCACAGGCCCTCAACAATGCCCTGGGGTAGGGAATAGGCAAGAAAATTCAACACATGAGAAGTTTTTCAAGAAATCAATCAGAGGAGGGAAGTTGTACTCACTCTTTAAAAAAAAAGGAAAAGAAAAAAAAGGACATGCGTAAAGCTCAGTATAAGGAATTATTAGCCACATGCAAATTCAAATTCAAAAAGGTTTCAGCTCACACCAGTCAGGACCATCAGCAAAAAGTCTACAAACTATAAATGCTGAAGGGGTTTTAGAGACCTGTGTACCTTCTAGCTGCTGCTGGGATTTAAAGTGGTAACAGCACTAACGCAAACTGAATGGAGCTGCTTGAAAAGGTAAAAATTGAGCTACCATATGATGCGGCAGGGCAACTTTTGGGCCTATAAACTAAGACCACCAGAATCAGAAAGACAGAGGCAGGCAAATGTGCACTGCAGCAATACTGAAATAGCCAAGACATGGAAGCAAAAAAAGGTCCATAAACAGATGAATGGGCAAAGAAGAAGTGGTATATGGACAGAATGGAATGGTAGCCTTGGGAAAAAATGAAGAATGCCGTTTTCAGGACTACAGTAGAGCCTATAAATATTCATATAACTTTAAGTAAGTAAAAAGGGTATGACAAATATCGTATGATATCATTTATACATGTTATCCTAAGATTGCTACCAATGAACATATTTCCACAGAAAAAGACACTCACAGACTTATCAAATAAACTAAAGGTTAGCCAAAATGAAAGGTGGGAAGATGGGTAAATTAGGACTATGGGGTTAACATACATATACTAATGTATGTTAAATGTATATAAACATATAACATATAAACTATATGAATTATATAATCACCTATACCTTCAAAATATACATTCTGTAAACAAACACATGGTAACAGCATGTGAAGACGAACTGACATATGTATGAATCATTGAGCAGATTCTGTACAGCCAGACAATGAAAACACTCTAATCAAATTTCCTCCGATAAGAAATAGAAATTAAATTTAAAAAAGAAACCTAAGTAAGGAGACATAAACTTCTGGGGGCTTGTCCCAGCACATTCCACTCTAATTTACAACCTCAGAACACTACCTCCAGGAAAAGTCTGTTGCCCTATTAACAAGAGATGAGAACGTAATAATGCTGCTGCCTTGTGGCTGTTTCCCACAACAGCAGCTTTAAACCCAGTGCTAATGGCTGCTTATATAGTCACAAGGACTGCAGGGCTGTAAATGACACACGCCCTCAAAAATGCCCTGGGGTAGGGAATAGGCAAGAAAATTCAACACATGAGAATTTTTTCAAGAAGTCAATAAGAGGAGGGAAGTTGTACTCACTCTTTAAAAAAAAAGGAAAAGAAAAAAAGGACATGCCTAAAGCTCAGTATAAGGAATTATTAGCCACATGCAAATTCAAAGTCAAAAAGGGTGCAGCTCACACCGGTCATGACCATCAGCAAAAAGTCTACAAACTATAAATGCTGAAGGGGTTTTAGAGAACTGTGGACCCTCTAGCTGCTGGTGGGATTTAAAGTGGTAACAGCACTAACGCAAACTGAATGGAGCTGCTTGAAAAGGTAAAAGTTGAGCTATCATATGATGCGGCAGGGCACCTTTTGGGCCTATAAACTAAGGCCACCAGAATCAGAAAGACAGAGGCAGGCAAATGTGCACTGCAGCAATACTGAAATAGCCAAGACATGGAAGCAAAAAAAGGTCCATAAACAGATGAATGGACAAAGAAGAAGTGGTATATGGACAGAATGGAATGGTAGCCTTGGGAAAAAATGAACAATGCCGTTTTCAGGACTACAGTTGAGCCTGTCAATATTCATATAACTTTAAGTAAGTCAAAAGGGTATGACAAATATCCTATGATATCATTTATACATGTTATCCTAAGATTGCTACCAATGAACATATTTCCACAGAAAAAGACACTCACAGACTTATGAAATAAACTAATGGTTAGCCAAAATGAAAGGTGGGAGGATGGGTAAATTAGGACTATGGGGTTCACATACATATACTAATGTATGTTAAATGTATATAAACATATAACAGATAAACTTTATGAATTATATAATCACGAATACGTTTAAAATATACATTCTGTGATCACATACATGGTAACAGGATCCGAAGATGAACAGACATATGTAGGAATCATTAAGCAGATTCTGTACAGCCAGACAATCAAAACACTCCAATCAAATTTACCCCGATAAGAAATAGAAATTATATTTAAAAAACAAACATAAGTAAGGAGACATAAACTTCTGCGGCTTGTCCCAGCACATTCCACTCTAATTTACAACCTCGGAACCCTACCTCCAGGAAGACTCTGTTGCCAAAGTCACAAGAGTTGAGAACGTAATAATGCTGCCGCCTTGTGGCTGTTTCCCACAAGAGCAGCTTTAAACCCAGTGCCAATGGTTGCTTATATAGTCACAAGGACTGCACGCTGTAAATGCCACAGGCCCTCAACAATGCCCTGGGGTAGGGAATAGGCAAGAAAATTCAACACATGAGAAGTTTTTCAAGAAATCAATCAGAGGAGGGAAGTTGTACTCACTCTTTAAAAAAAAAGGAAAAGAAAAAAAAGGACATGCGTAAAGCTCAGTATAAGGAATTATTAGCCACATGCAAATTCAAATTCAAAAAGGTTTCAGCTCACACCAGTCAGGACCATCAGCAAAAAGTCTACAAACTATAAATGCTGAAGGGGTTTTAGAGACCTGTGTACCTTCTAGCTGCTGCTGGGATTTAAAGTGGTAACAGCACTAACGCAAACTGAATGGAGCTGCTTGAAAAGGTAAAAATTGAGCTACCATATGATGCGGCAGGGCAACTTTTGGGCCTATAAACTAAGACCACCAGAATCAGAAAGACAGAGGCAGGCAAATGTGCACTGCAGCAATACTGAAATAGCCAAGACATGGAAGCAAAAAAAGGTCCATAAACAGATGAATGGGCAAAGAAGAAGTGGTATATGGACAGAATGGAATGGTAGCCTTGGGAAAAAATGAAGAATGCCGTTTTCAGGACTACAGTAGAGCCTATAAATATTCATATAACTTTAAGTAAGTAAAAAGGGTATGACAAATATCGTATGATATCATTTATACATGTTATCCTAAGATTGCTACCAATGAACATATTTCCACAGAAAAAGACACTCACAGACTTATCAAATAAACTAAAGGTTAGCCAAAATGAAAGGTGGGAAGATGGGTAAATTAGGACTATGGGGTTAACATACATATACTAATGTATGTTAAATGTATATAAACATATAACATATAAACTATATGAATTATATAATCACCTATACCTTCAAAATATACATTCTGTAAACAAACACATGGTAACAGCATGTGAAGACGAACTGACATATGTATGAATCATTGAGCAGATTCTGTACAGCCAGACAATGAAAACACTCTAATCAAATTTCCTCCGATAAGAAATAGAAATTAAATTTAAAAAAGAAACCTAAGTAAGGAGACATAAACTTCTGGGGGCTTGTCCCAGCACATTCCACTCTAATTTACAACCTCAGAACACTACCTCCAGGAAAAGTCTGTTGCCCTATTAACAAGAGATGAGAACGTAATAATGCTGCTGCCTTGTGGCTGTTTCCCACAACAGCAGCTTTAAACCCAGTGCTAATGGCTGCTTATATAGTCACAAGGACTGCAGGGCTGTAAATGACACACGCCCTCAAAAATGCCCTGGGGTAGGGAATAGGCAAGAAAATTCAACACATGAGAATTTTTTCAAGAAGTCAATAAGAGGAGGGAAGTTGTACTCACTCTTTAAAAAAAAAGGAAAAGAAAAAAAGGACATGCCTAAAGCTCAGTATAAGGAATTATTAGCCACATGCAAATTCAAAGTCAAAAAGGGTGCAGCTCACACCGGTCATGACCATCAGCAAAAAGTCTACAAACTATAAATGCTGAAGGGGTTTTAGAGAACTGTGGACCCTCTAGCAGCTGGTGGGATTTAAAGTGGTAACAGCACTAACGCAAACTGAATGGAGCTGCTTGAAAAGGTAAAAGTTGAGCTATCATATGATGCGGCAGGGCACCTTTTGGGCCTATAAACTAAGACCACCAGAATCAGAAAGACAGAGGCAGGCAAATGTGCACTGCAGCAATACTGAAATAGCCAAGACATGGAAGCAAAAAAAGGTCCATAAACAGATGAATGGACAAAGAAGAAGTGGTATATGGACAGAATGGAATGGTAGCCTTGGGAAAAAATGAACAATGCCGTTTTCAGGACTACAGTTGAGCCTGTCAATATTCATATAACTTTAAGTAAGTCAAAAGGGTATGACAAATATCCTATGATATCATTTATACATGTTATCCTAAGATTGCTACCAATGAACATATTTCCACAGAAAAAGACACTCACAGACTTATCAAATAAACTAATGGTTAGCCAAAATGAAAGGTGGGAGGATGGGTAAATTAGGACTATGGGGTTAACATACATATACTAATGTTATGTTAAATGTATATAAACATATAACAGAAAAACTATATTAATTATATAATCACCAATACCTTTAAAATATACATTCTGTAATCACATACATGGTAACAGGATCCGAAGATGAACAGACATATGTAGGAGTCTTTTAGCAGATTCTGTACAGCCAGACAATCAAAACACTCGAATCAAATTTACTCCGATAAGAAATAGAAATTAAATTTAATAAACAAACATAAGTAAGGAGACATAAACTTCTGGGGGCTTGTCCCAGCACATTCCACTCTAATTTACAACCTTGGAACACTACCTCCAGGAAGACTCTATTGCTGTAGTAACAAGAGTTGAGAACGTAATAATGCTGCCGCCTTGTGGCTGTTTCCCACAACAGCAGTTTTAAACCCAGTGCTAATGGTTGCTTAATAGTCACAACGACTGCAGGGGTCTAAATGACACATGCCCTCAAAAATTGCCCTGGGGTAGGGAATAGGCAAGAAAATTCAACACATGAGAAATTTTTCAAGAAGTCAATATGAAGAGGGAAGTTGTATTCACTCTTTAACAAAAAAAGGAAAAGAAGAAAAAGGATATGCCTAAAGCTCAGTATAAGGAATTATTAGCCACATGCGTATCCAACCTCCAAAAACGTTTCAGCTCACACCAGTCAAATGGCCATCAGCAAAAATCTACAAACTATAAATGCTGAAGGGGTTTTAGAGAACTGTGTAACTCCTAGATGCTGGTGGGATATAAAGTGGTAACAGCACTAACAGAAACTAAATGGAGCTGCTTTACAAGGTAAAAATTGAGCTACCATATGATGTGAAAGGGTATCTTTTGAGCCTATAAACTAAGACCACCAGAATGAGAAAGACAGAGGCAGGCAAATGTGCACTGCAGCAATACTAAAATAGCCAAGACATGGAAGCAAAAAAAGGTCCATCAACAGATGAATGGAAAAAGAAGAAGTGGTATATGGACAGAATGGAATAGTAGCCTCGGGAAAAATATGAACAATGCCGTTTTCAGGACTACAGTTGGGCCTAGAAATAATCATATAACGTTAAGTAAGTCAAAAGGGTATGAGAAATATCCTATGATATCATTTATACATGTTATCCTAAGATTGCTACCAATGAACATATTTCCACAGAAAAAGACACTCACAGACTTATCAAATAAACTAATGGTTAGCCAAAATGAAAGGTGGGAGGATGGGTAAATTAGGACTATGGGGTTCACATACATATACTAATGTATGTTAAATGTATATAAACATATAACAGATAAACTTTATGAATTATATAATCACGAATACCTTTAAAATATACATTCTGTGATCACATACATGGTAACAGGATCCGAAGATGAACAGACATATGTAGGAATCTTTGAGTAGATTCTGTACAGCCAGACAATCAAAACACTCCAATCAAATTTGCTCCGATAAGAAATAGAAATTAAATTTAAAAAACAAACATAAATAAGGAGACATAAACTTCTGGGGGCATGTTCAAGCACATTCCACTCTAATTTACAACCTCGGAACCCTACCTCCAGGAAGACTCTGTTGCCAAAGTCACAAGAGTTGAGAACGTAATAATGCTGCCGCCTTGTGGCTGTTTCCCACAAGAGCAACTTTAAACCCAGTGCCAATGATTGCTTATATAGTCACAAGGACTGCAGGGCTGTAAATGACACAGGCCCTCAAAACATCCCCTGGCGTAGGGAATAGGCAAGAAAATTCAAGACATGAGAAATTTTTCAAGAAATCAATAAGAGGAGGGAAGTTGTACTCACTCTTTAAAAAAAAGGAAAAGAAAAAAAAGGACATGCGTAAAGCTCAGTAAAAGGAATTATTAGCCACATGCAAATTCAAATTCAAAAAGGTTTCAGCTCACACCAGTCAGGACCATCAGCAAAAAGTCTACAAACTATAAATGCTGAAGGGGTTTTAGAGAACTGTGTACCTTCTAGCTGCTGGTGGGATTTAAAGTGGTAACAGCACTAACGCAAACTGAATGGAGCTGCTTGAAAAGGTAAAAGTTGAGCTATCATATGATGCGGCAGGGCACCTTTTGGGCCTATAAACTAAGACCACCAGAATCAGAAAGACAGAGGCAGGCAAATGTGCACTGCAGCAATACTGAAATAGCCAAGACATGGAAGCAAAAAAAGGTCCATAAACAGATGAATGGACAAAGAAGAAGTGGTATATGGACAGAATGGAATGGTAGCCTTGGGAAAAATGAACAATGCCGTTTTCAGGACTACAGTTGAGCCTGTCAATATTCATATAACTTTAAGTAAGTCAAAAGGGTATGACAAATATCCTATGATATCATTTATACATGTTATCCTAAGATTGCTACCAATGACATATTTCCACAGAAAAAGACACTCACAGACTTATCAAATAAACTAATGGTTAGCCAAAATGAAAGGTGGGAGGATGGGTAAATTAGGACTATGGGGTTAACATACATATACTAATGTATGTTAAATGTATATAAACATATAACAGATAAACTTTATGAATTATATAATCACGAATACCTTTAAAATATACATTCTGTGATCACATACATGGTAACAGGATCCGAAGATGAACAGACATATGTAGGAATCATTAAGCAGATTCTGTACAGCCAGACAATCAAAACACTCCAATCAAATTTACCCCGATAAGAAATAGAAATTATATTTAAAAAACAAACATAAGTAAGGAGACATAAACTTCAGCGGCTTGTCCCAGCACATTCCACTCTAATTTACAACCTCGGAACCCTACCTCCAGGAAGACTCTGTTGCCAAAGTCACAAGAGTTGAGAACGTAATAATGCTGCCGCCTTGTGGCTGTTTCCCACAAGAGCAGCTTTAAACCCAGTGCCAATGGTTGCTTATATAGTCACAAGGACTGCACGCTGTAAATGCCACAGGCCCTCAACAATGCCCTGGGGTAGGGAATAGGCAAGAAAATTCAACACATGAGAAGTTTTTCAAGAAATCAATCAGAGGAGGGAAGTTGTACTCACTCTTTAAAAAAAAAGGAAAAGAAAAAAAAGGACATGCGTAAAGCTCAGTATAAGGAATTATTAGCCACATGCAAATTCAAATTCAAAAAGGTTTCAGCTCACACCAGTCAGGACCATCAGCAAAAAGTCTACAAACTATAAATGCTGAAGGGGTTTTAGAGACCTGTGTACCTTCTAGCTGCTGCTGGGATTTAAAGTGGTAACAGCACTAACGCAAACTGAATGGAGCTGCTTGAAAAGGTAAAAATTGAGCTACCATATGATGCGGCAGGGCAACTTTTGGGCCTATAAACTAAGACCACCAGAATCAGAAAGACAGAGGCAGGCAAATGTGCACTGCAGCAATACTGAAATAGCCAAGACATGGAAGCAAAAAAAGGTCCATAAACAGATGAATGGGCAAAGAAGAAGTGGTATATGGACAGAATGGAATGGTAGCCTTGGGAAAAAATGAAGAATGCCGTTTTCAGGACTACAGTAGAGCCTATAAATATTCATATAACTTTAAGTAAGTAAAAAGGGTATGACAAATATCGTATGATATCATTTATACATGTTATCCTAAGATTGCTACCAATGAACATATTTCCACAGAAAAAGACACTCACAGACTTATCAAATAAACTAAAGGTTAGCCAAAATGAAAGGTGGGAAGATGGGTAAATTAGGACTATGGGGTTAACATACATATACTAATGTATGTTAAATGTATATAAACATATAACATATAAACTATATGAATTATATAATCACCTATACCTTCAAAATATACATTCTGTAAACAAACACATGGTAACAGCATGTGAAGACGAACTGACATATGTATGAATCATTGAGCAGATTCTGTACAGCCAGACAATGAAAACACTCTAATCAAATTTCCTCCGATAAGAAATAGAAATTAAATTTAAAAAAGAAACCTAAGTAAGGAGACATAAACTTCTGGGGGCTTGTCCCAGCACATTCCACTCTAATTTACAACCTCAGAACACTACCTCCAGGAAAAGTCTGTTGCCCTATTAACAAGAGATGAGAACGTAATAATGCTGCTGCCTTGTGGCTGTTTCCCACAACAGCAGCTTTAAACCCAGTGCTAATGGCTGCTTATATAGTCACAAGGACTGCAGGGCTGTAAATGACACACGCCCTCAACAATGCCCTGGGGTAGGGAATAGGCAAGAAAATTCAACACATGAGAATTTTTTCAAGAAGTCAATAAGAGGAGGGAAGTTGTACTCACTCTTTAAAAAAAAAGGAAAAGAAAAAAAGGACATGCCTAAAGCTCAGTATAAGGAATTATTAGCCACATGCAAATTCAAAGTCAAAAAGGGTGCAGCTCACACCGGTCATGACCATCAGCAAAAAGTCTACAAACTATAAATGCTGAAGGGGTTTTAGAGAACTGTGGACCCTCTAGCTGCTGGTGGGATTTAAAGTGGTAACAGCACTAACGCAAACTGAATGGAGCTGCTTGAAAAGGTAAAAGTTGAGCTATCATATGATGCGGCAGGGCACCTTTTGGGCCTATAAACTAAGACCACCAGAATCAGAAAGACAGAGGCAGGCAAATGTGCACTGCAGCAATACTGAAATAGCCAAGACATGGAAGCAAAAAAAGGTCCATAAACAGATGAATGGACAAAGAAGAAGTGGTATATGGACAGAATGGAATGGTAGCCTTGGGAAAAAATGAACAATGCCGTTTTCAGGACTACAGTTGAGCCTGTCAATATTCATATAACTTTAAGTAAGTCAAAAGGGTATGACAAATATCCTATGATATCATTTATACATGTTATCCTAAGATTGCTACCAATGAACATATTTCCACAGAAAAAGACACTCACAGACTTATGAAATAAACTAATGGTTAGCCAAAATGAAAGGTGGGAGGATGGGTAAATTAGGACTATGGGGTTCACATACATATACTAATGTATGTTAAATGTATATAAACATATAACAGATAAACTTTATGAATTATATAATCACGAATACCTTTAAAATATACATTCTGTGATCACATACATGGTAACAGGATCCGAAGATGAACAGACATATGTAGGAATCATTAAGCAGATTCTGTACAGCCAGACAATCAAAACACTCCAATCAAATTTACCCCGATAAGAAATAGAAATTATATTTAAAAAACAAACATAAGTAAGGAGACATAAACTTCTGCGGCTTGTCCCAGCACATTCCACTCTAATTTACAACCTCGGAACCCTACCTCCAGGAAGACTCTGTTGCCAAAGTCACAAGAGTTGAGAACGTAATAATGCTGCCGCCTTGTGGCTGTTTCCCACAAGAGCAGCTTTAAACCCAGTGCCAATGGTTGCTTATATAGTCACAAGGACTGCACGCTGTAAATGCCACAGGCCCTCAACAATGCCCTGGGGTAGGGAATAGGCAAGAAAATTCAACACATGAGAAGTTTTTCAAGAAATCAATCAGAGGAGGGAAGTTGTACTCACTCTTTAAAAAAAAAGGAAAAGAAAAAAAAGGACATGCGTAAAGCTCAGTATAAGGAATTATTAGCCACATGCAAATTCAAATTCAAAAAGGTTTCAGCTCACACCAGTCAGGACCATCAGCAAAAAGTCTACAAACTATAAATGCTGAAGGGGTTTTAGAGACCTGTGTACCTTCTAGCTGCTGCTGGGATTTAAAGTGGTAACAGCACTAACGCAAACTGAATGGAGCTGCTTGAAAAGGTAAAAATTGAGCTACCATATGATGCGGCAGGGCAACTTTTGGGCCTATAAACTAAGACCACCAGAATCAGAAAGACAGAGGCAGGCAAATGTGCACTGCAGCAATACTGAAATAGCCAAGACATGGAAGCAAAAAAAGGTCCATAAACAGATGAATGGGCAAAGAAGAAGTGGTATATGGACAGAATGGAATGGTAGCCTTGGGAAAAAATGAAGAATGCCGTTTTCAGGACTACAGTAGAGCCTATAAATATTCATATAACTTTAAGTAAGTAAAAAGGGTATGACAAATATCGTATGATATCATTTATACATGTTATCCTAAGATTGCTACCAATGAACATATTTCCACAGAAAAAGACACTCACAGACTTATCAAATAAACTAAAGGTTAGCCAAAATGAAAGGTGGGAAGATGGGTAAATTAGGACTATGGGGTTAACATACATATACTAATGTATGTTAAATGTATATAAACATATAACATATAAACTATATGAATTATATAATCACCTATACCTTCAAAATATACATTCTGTAAACAAACACATGGTAACAGCATGTGAAGACGAACTGACATATGTATGAATCATTGAGCAGATTCTGTACAGCCAGACAATGAAAACACTCTAATCAAATTTCCTCCGATAAGAAATAGAAATTAAATTTAAAAAAGAAACCTAAGTAAGGAGACATAAACTTCTGGGGGCTTGTCCCAGCACATTCCACTCTAATTTACAACCTCAGAACACTACCTCCAGGAAAAGTCTGTTGCCCTATTAACAAGAGATGAGAACGTAATAATGCTGCTGCCTTGTGGCTGTTTCCCACAAGAGCAGCTTTAAACCCAGTGCTAATGGTTGCTTATATAGTCACAAGGACTCCAGGGCTGTAAATGACACACGCCCTCAAAAATGCCCTGGGGTAGGGAATAGGCAAGAAAATTCAACACATGAGAATTTTTTCAAGAAGTCAATAAGAGGAGGGAAGTTGTACTCACTCTTTAAAAAAAAAGGAAAGGAAAAAAAGGACATGCCTAAAGCTCAGTATAAGGAATTATTAGCCACATGCAAATTCAAAGTCAAAAAGGGTGCAGCTCACACCGGTCATGACCATCAGCAAAAAGTCTACAAACGATAAATGCTGAAGGGGTTTTAGAGAACTGTGTACTTTCTAGCTGCTGGTGGGATGTAAAGTGGTAAAAGCACTAACGCAAACTGAATCGAGCTGCTTGAAGAGGTAAAAATTGAGCTACCATATGATGCGGCAGGGCACCTTTGGGCCTATAACCTAAGACCACCAGAATCGGAAAGACAGATGCAGGCAAATGTGCACTGAAACAATATTGAAATACCCAAGACATGGAAGGAAAAAAAATGTCCATAAACAGATGAATGGACAAAGACGAAGTGGTAAATGTACCATATGGAATAGTACCTTCGCGAAAAAAATGAACAATGCCGTTTTTACGACTACAGTGGAGCCTAGAAATAATCATATAACGTTAAGTAAGTCAAAAGGGTATGACAAATATCCTATGATATCATTTATACATGTTATCCTAAGATTGCTACCAATGAACATATTTCCACAGAAAAAGACACTCACAGACTTATCAAATAAACTAATGGTTAGCCAAAATGAAAGGTGGGAGGATGGGTAAATTAGGACTATGGGGTTCACATACATATACTAATGTTATGTTAAATGTATATAAACATATAACAGATAAACTATATTAATTATATAATCACCAATACCTTTAAAATATACATTCTGTAATCACATACATGGTAACAGGATCCGAAGATGAACAGACATATGTAGGAGTCTTTTAGCAGATTCTGTACAGCCAGACAATCAAAACACTCGAATCAAATTTACTCCGATAAGAAATAGAAATTAAATTTAATAAACAAACATAAGTAAGGAGACATAAACTTCTGGGGGCTTGTCCCAGCACATTCCACTCTAATTTACAACCTTGGAACACTACCTCCAGGAAGACTCTATTGCTGTAGTAACAAGAGTTGAGAACGTAATAATGCTGCCGCCTTGTGGCTGTTTCCCACAACAGCAGTTTTAAACCCAGTGCTAATGGTTGCTTAATAGTCACAATGACTGCAGGGGTCTAAATGACACATGCCCTCAAAAATTGCCCTGGGGTAGGGAATAGGCAAGAAAATTCAACACATGAGAAATTTTTCGAGAAGTCAATATGAAGAGGGAAGTTGTATTCACTCTTTAACAAAAAAAGGAAAAGAAGAAAAAGGATATGCTTAAAGCTCAGTATAAGGAATTATTAGCCACATGCGTATCCAACCTCCAAAAAGGTTTCAGCTCACACCAGTCAAATGGCCATCAGCAAAAATCTACAAACTATAAATGCTGAAGGGGTTTTAGAGAACTGTGTAACTCCTAGATGCTGGTGGGATATAAAGTGGTAACAGCACTAACAAAAACTGAATGGAGCTGCTTTACAAGGTAAAAATTGAGCTACCATATGATGCGAAAGGGTACCTTTTGAGCCTATAAACTAAGACCACCAGAATGAGAAAGACAGAGGCAGGCAAATGTGCACTGCAGCAATACTAAAATAGCCAAGACATGGAAGCAAAAAAAGGTCCATCAACAGATGAATGGAAAAAGAAGAAGTGGTATATGGACAGAATCGAATAGTAGCCTCGGGAAAAATATGAACAATGCCGTTTTCAGGACTACAGTTGGGCCTAGAAATAATCATATAACGTTAAGTAAGTCAAAAGGGTATGAGAAATATCCTATGATATCATTTATACATGTTATCCTAAGATTGCTACCAATGAACACATTTCCACAGAAAAAAGACACAGACTTATCAAATAAACTAAAGGTTAGCCAAAATGAAAGGTGGGAAGATGGGTAAATTAGGACTATGGGGTTAACATACATATACTAATGTATGTTAAATGTACATAAACATATAACATATAAACTATATGAATTATATAATCACCAATACCTTCAAAATATACCTTGTGTAATCTCATACATGGTAATAGGATCCAAAGATGATCAGACATATGTGTGACTCATTGAGCAGATTCTGTACAGCCAGACAATCAAAACACTCGAATCAAATTTACTCCGATAAGAAATAGAATTTAAACTTAAAAAACAAACATAAGTAAGGAGACATAAACTTCTGGGGGCTTGTCCCAGCACATTCCACTCTAATTTACAACCTCAGAACACGACCTCCAGGAAGACTCTGTTGCACTACTAACAAGAGTTGAGAACGTAATAATGCTGCCGCCTTGTGGCTTTTTCCCACAACAGCAGCTTTAAGCCCAGTGCTAATGGTTGCTTATATAGTCACAAGGACTGCAGGGCTGTAAATGACACACGCCCTCAAAAATGCCCTGGGGTAGGGAATAGGCAAGAAAATTCAACACATGAGAATTTTTTCAAGAAGTCAATAAGAGGAGGGAAGTTGTACTCACTCTTTAAAAAAAAAGGAAAAGAAAAAAAGGACATGCCTAAAGCTCAGTATAAGAAATTATTAGCCACATGCAAATTCAAAGTCAAAAAGGGTGCAGCTCACACCGGTCATGACCATCAGCAAAAAGTCTACAAACGATAAATGCTGAAGGGGTTTTAGAGAACTGTGTACTTTCTAGCTGTTGGTGGGATGTAAAGTGGTAACAGCACTAACGCAAACTGAATCGAGCTGCTTGAAGAGGTAAAAATTGAGCTACCATATGATGCGGCAGGGCACCTTTGGGCCTATAACCTAAGACCACCAGAATCGGAAAGACAGATGCAGGCAAATGTGCACTGAAACAATATTGAAATAGCCAAGACATGAAAGGAAAAAAAATGTCCATAAACAGATGAATGGACAAAGACGAAGTGGTAAATGTACCATATGGAATAGTACCTTCGCGACAAAAATGAACAATGCCGTTTTTACGACTACAGTGGAGCCTAGAAATAATCATATAAGGTTAAGTAAGTCAAAAGGGTATGACAAATATCCTATGATATCATTTATACATGTTATCCTAAGATTGCTACCAATGAACATATTTCCACAGAAAAAGACACTCACAGACTTATCAAATAAACTAATGGTTAGCCAAAATGAAAGGTGGGAGGATGGGTAAATTAGGACTATGGGGTTCACATACATATACTAATGTTATGTTAAATGTATATAAACATATAACAGATAAACTATATTAATTATATAATCACCAATACCTTTAAAATATACATTCTGTAATCACATACATGGTAACAGGATCCGAAGATGAACAGACATATGTAGGAGTCTTTTAGCAGATTCTGTACAGCCAGACAATCAAAACACTCGAATCAAATTTACTCCGATAAGAAATAGAAATTAAATTTAATAAACAAACATAAGTAAGGAGACATAAACTTCTGGGGGCTTGTCCCAGCACATTCCACTCTAATTTACAACCTTGGAACACTACCTCCAGGAAGACTCTATTGCTGTAGTAACAAGAGTTGAGAACGTAATAATGCTGCCGCCTTGTGGCTGTTTCCCACAACAGCAGTTTTAAACCCAGTGCTAATGGTTGCTTAATAGTCACAACGACTGCAGGGGTCTAAATGACACATGCCCTCAAAAATTGCCCTGGGGTAGGGAATAGGCAAGAAAATTCAACACATGAGAAATTTTTCAAGAAGTCAATATGAAGAGGGAAGTTGTATTCACTCTTTAACAAAAAAAGGAAAAGAAGAAAAAGGATATGCCTAAAGCTCAGTATAAGGAATTATTAGCCACATGCGTATCCAACCTCCAAAAAGGTTTCACCTCACACCAGTCAAATGGCCATCAGCAAAAATCTACAAACTATAAATGCTGAAGGGGTTTTAGAGAACTGTGTAACTCCTAGATGCTGGTGGGATATAAAGTGGTAACAGCACTAACAGAAACTAAATGGAGCTGCTTCACAAGGTAAAAATTGAGCTACCATATGATGTGAAAGGGTACCTTTTGAGCCTATAAACTAAGACCACCAGAATGAGAAAGACAGAGGCAGGCAAATGTGCACTGCAGCAATACTAAAATAGCCAAGACATGGAAGCAAAAAAAGGTCTATCAACAGATGAATGGAAAAAGAAGAAGTGGTATATGGACAGAATGGAATAGTAGCCTCGGGAAAAATATGAACAATGCCGTTTTCAGGACTACAGTTGGGCCTAGAAATAATCATATAACGTTAAGTAAGTCAAAAGGGTATGAGAAATATCCTATGATATCATTTATACATGTTATCCTAAGATTGCTACCAATGAACATATTTCCACAGAAAAAGACACTCACAGACTTATCAAATAAACTAATGGTTAGCCAAAATGAAAGGTGGGAGGATGGGTAAATTAGGACTATGGGGTTCACATACATATACTAATGTATGTTAAATGTATATAAACATATAACAGATAAACTTTATGAATTATATAATCACGAATACCTTTAAAATATACATTCTGTGATCACATACATGGTAACAGGATCCGAAGATGAACAGACATATGTAGGAATCTTTGAGTAGATTCTGTACAGCCAGACAATCAAAACACTCCAATCAAATTTGCTCCGATAAGAAATAGAAATTAAATTTAAAAAACAAACATAAATAAGGAGACATAAACTTCTGGGGGCATGTTCAAGCACATTCCACTCTAATTTACAACCTCGGAACCCTACCTCCAGGAAGACTCTGTTGCCAAAGTCACAAGAGTTAAGAACGTAATAATGCTGCCGCCTTGTGGCTGTTTCCCACAAGAGCAACTTTAAACCCAGTGCCAATGGTTGCTTATATAGTCACAAGGACTGCAGGGCTGTAAATGACACAGGCCCTCAAAACATCCCCTGGTGTAGGGAATAGGCAAGAAAATTCAAGACATGAGAAATTTTTCAAGAAATCAATAAGAGGAGGGAAGTTGTACTCACTCTTTAAAAAAAAGGAAAAGAAAAAAAAAGGACATGCGTAAAGCTCAGTAAAAGGAATTATTAGCCACATGCAAATTCAAATTCAAAAAGGTTTCAGCTCACACCAGTCAGGACCATCAGCAAAAAGTCTACAAACTATAAATGCTGAAGGGGTTTTAGAGAACTGTGTACCTTCTAGCTGCTGGTGGGATTTAAAGTGGTAACAGCACTAACGCAAACTGAATGGAGCTGCTTGAAAAGGTAAAAGTTGAGCTATCATATGATGCGGCAGGGCACCTTTTGGGCCTATAAACTAAGACCACCAGAATCAGAAAGACAGAGGCAGGCAAATGTGCACTGCAGCAATACTGAAATAGCCAAGACATGGAAGCAAAAAAAGGTCCATAAACAGATGAATGGACAAAGAAGAAGTGGTATATGGACAGAATGGAATGGTAGCCTTGGGAAAAAATGAACAATGCCGTTTTCAGGATTACAGTTGAGCCTGTCAATATTCATATAACTTTAAGTAAGTCAAAAGGGTATGACAAATATCCTATGATATCATTTATACATGTTATCCTAAGATTGCTACCAATGACATATGTCCACAGAAAAAGACACTCACAGACTTATGAAATAAACTAATGGTTAGCCAAAATGAAAGGTGGGAGGATGGGTAAATTAGGACTATGGGGTTAACATACATATACTAATGTATGTTAAATGTATATAAACATATAACAGATAAACTTTATGAATTATATAATCACGAATACCTTTAAAATATACATTCTGTGATCACATACATGGTAACAGGATCCGAAGATGAACAGACATATGTAGGAATCATTAAGCAGATTCTGTACAGCCAGACAATCAAAACACTCCAATCAAATTTACCCCAATAAGAAATAGAAATTATATTTAAAAAACAAACATAAGTAAGGAGACATAAACTTCTGTGGCTTGTCCCAGCACATTCCACTCTAATTTACAACCTC
This sequence comes from Balaenoptera ricei, assembly GCF_028023285.1. Classification (NCBI taxonomy): domain Eukaryota; kingdom Metazoa; phylum Chordata; class Mammalia; order Artiodactyla; family Balaenopteridae; genus Balaenoptera; species Balaenoptera ricei. The sequence goes on from NW_026777729.1 coordinate 103,334, forward strand.
GGAACCCTACCTCCAGGAAGACTCTGTTGCCAAAGTTACAAGAGTTGGGAACGTAATAATGCTGCCGCCTTGTGGCTGTTTCCCACAAGAGCAACTTTAAACCCAGTGCCAATGGTTGCTTATATAGTCACAAGGACTGCAGGGCTGTAAATGACACAGGCCCTCAAAACATCCCCTGGCGTAGGGAATAGGCAAGAAAATTCAAGACATGAGAAATTTTTCAAGAAATCAATAAGAGGAGGGAAGTTGTACTCACTCTTTAAAAAAAAGGAAAAGAAAAAAAAGGACATGCGTAAAGCTCAGTAAAAGGAATTATTAGCCACATGCAAATTCAAATTCAAAAAGGTTTCAGCTCACACCAGTCAGGACCATCAGCAAAAAGTCTACAAACTATAAATGCTGAAGGGGTTTTAGAGAACTGTGTACCTTCTAGCTGCTGGTGGGATTTAAAGTGGTAACAGCACTAACGCAAACTGAATGGAGCTGCTTGAAAAGGTAAAAATTGAGCTATCATAAGATGCGGCAGGGCACCTTTTGGGCCTATGAACTAAGACCACCAGAATCAGAAAGACAGAGGCAGGCAAATGTGCACTGCAGCAATACTGAAATAGCCAAGACATGGAAGCAAAAAAAGGTCCATAAACAGATGAATGGACAAAGAAGAAGTGGTATATGGACAGAATGGAATGGTAGCCTTGGGAAAAAATGAACAATGCCGTTTTCAGGACTACAGTTGAGCTTGTAAATAGTCATATATCTTTAAGTAAGTAAAAAGGGTATGACAAATATCCTATGATATCATTTATACATGTTATCCTAAGATTGCTACCAATGAACATATTTCCACAGAAAAAGACACTCACAGACTTATGAAATAAACTAATGGTTAGCCAAAATGAAAGGTGGGAGGATGGGTAAATTAGGACTATGGGGTTAACATACATATACTAATGTATGTTAAATGTATATAAACATATAACAGATAAACTTTATGAATTATATAATCACGAATACCTTTAAAATATACATTCTGTGATCACATACATGGTAACAGGATCCGAAGATGAACAGACATATGTAGGAATCATTAAGCAGATTCTGTACAGCCAGACAATCAAAACACTCCAATCAAATTTACCCCGATAAGAAATAGAAATTATATTTAAAAAACAAACATAAGTAAGGAGACATAAACTTCTGCGGCTTCTCCCAGCACATTCCACTCTAATTTACAACCTCGGAACCCTACCTCCAGGAAGACTCTGTTGCCAAAGTCACAAGAGTTGAGAACGTAATAATGCTGCCGCCTTGTGGCTGTTTCCCACAAGAGCAGCTTTAAACCCAGTGCCAATGGTTGCTTATATAGTCACAAGGACTGCACGCTGTAAATGCCACAGGCCCTCAACAATGCCCTGGGGTAGGGAATAGGCAAGAAAATTCAACACATGAGAAGTTTTTCAAGAAATCAATCAGAGGAGGGAAGTTGTACTCACTCTTTAAAAAAAAAGGAAAAGAAAAAAAAGGACATGCGTAAAGCTCAGTATAAGGAATTATTAGCCACATGCAAATTCAAATTCAAAAAGGTTTCAGCTCACACCAGTCAGGACCATCAGCAAAAAGTCTACAAACTATAAATGCTGAAGGGGTTTTAGAGACCTGTGTACCTTCTAGCTGCTGCTGGGATTTAAAGTGGTAACAGCACTAACGCAAACTGAATGGAGCTGCTTGAAAAGGTAAAAATTGAGCTACCATATGATGCGGCAGGGCAACTTTTGGGCCTATAAACTAAGACCACCAGAATCAGAAAGACAGAGGCAGGCAAATGTGCACTGCAGCAATACTGAAATAGCCAAGACATGGAAGCAAAAAAAGGTCCATAAACAGATGAATGGGCAAAGAAGAAGTGGTATATGGACAGAATGGAATGGTAGCCTTGGGAAAAAATGAAGAATGCCGTTTTCAGGACTACAGTAGAGCCTATAAATATTCATATAACTTTAAGTAAGTAAAAAGGGTATGACAAATATCGTATGATATCATTTATACATGTTATCCTAAGATTGCTACCAATGAACATATTTCCACAGAAAAAGACACTCACAGACTTATCAAATAAACTAAAGGTTAGCCAAAATGAAAGGTGGGAAGATGGGTAAATTAGGACTATGGGGTTAACATACATATACTAATGTATGTTAAATGTATATAAACATATAACATATAAACTATATGAATTATATAATCACCTATACCTTCAAAATATACATTCTGTAAACAAACACATGGTAACAGCATGTGAAGACGAACTGACATATGTATGAATCATTGAGCAGATTCTGTACAGCCAGACAATGAAAACACTCTAATCAAATTTCCTCCGATAAGAAATAGAAATTAAATTTAAAAAAGAAACCTAAGTAAGGAGACATAAACTTCTGGGGGCTTGTCCCAGCACATTCCACTCTAATTTACAACCTCAGAACACTACCTCCAGGAAAAGTCTGTTGCCCTATTAACAAGAGATGAGAACGTAATAATGCTGCTGCCTTGTGGCTGTTTCCCACAACAGCAGCTTTAAACCCAGTGCTAATGGCTGCTTATATAGTCACAAGGACTGCAGGGCTGTAAATGACACACGCCCTCAAAAATGCCCTGGGGTAGGGAATAGGCAAGAAAATTCAACACATGAGAATTTTTTCAAGAAGTCAATAAGAGGAGGGAAGTTGTACTCACTCTTTAAAAAAAAAGGAAAAGAAAAAAAGGACATGCCTAAAGCTCAGTATAAGGAATTATTAGCCACATGCAAATTCAAAGTCAAAAAGGGTGCAGCTCACACCGGTCATGACCATCAGCAAAAAGTCTACAAACTATAAATGCTGAAGGGGTTTTAGAGAACTGTGGACCCTCTAGCTGCTGGTGGGATTTAAAGTGGTAACAGCACTAACGCAAACTGAATGGAGCTGCTTGAAAAGGTAAAAGTTGAGCTATCATATGATGCGGCAGGGCACCTTTTGGGCCTATAAACTAAGACCACCAGAATCAGAAAGACAGAAGCAGGCAAATGTGCACTGCAGCAATACTGAAATAGCCAAGACATGGAAGCAAAAAAAGGTCCATAAACAGATGAATGGACAAAGATGAAGTGGTATATGGACAGAATGGAATGGTAGCCTTGGGAAAAAATGAACAATGCCGTTTTCAGGACTACAGTTGAGCCTGTCAATATTCATATAACTTTAAGTAAGTCAAAAGGGTATGACAAATATCCTATGATATCATTTATACATGTTATCCTAAGATTGCTACCAATGACATATTTCCACAGAAAAAGACACTCACAGACTTATGAAATAAACTAATGGTTAGCCAAAATGAAAGGTGGGAGGATGGGTAAATTAGGACTATGGGGTTCACATACATATACTAATGTATGTTAAATGTATATAAACATATAACAGATAAACTTTATGAATTATATAATCACGAATACCTTTAAAATATACATTCTGTGATCACATACATGGTAACAGGATCCGAAGATGAACAGACATATGTAGGAATCATTAAGCAGATTCTGTACAGCCAGACAATCAAAACACTCCAATCAAATTTACCCCGATAAGAAATAGAAATTATATTTAAAAAACAAACATAAGTAAGGAGACATAAACTTCTGCGGCTTGTCCCAGCACATTCCACTCTAATTTACAACCTCGGAACCCTACCTCCAGGAAGACTCTGTTGCCAAAGTCACAAGAGTTGAGAACGTAATAATGCTGCCGCCTTGTGGCTGTTTCCCACAAGAGCAGCTTTAAACCCAGTGCCAATGGTTGCTTATATAGTCAGAAGGACTGCACGCTGTAAATGCCACAGGCCCTCAACAATGCCCTGGGGTAGGGAATAGGCAAGAAAATTCAACACATGAGAAGTTTTTCAAGAAATCAATCAGAGGAGGGAAGTTGTACTCACTCTTTAAAAAAAAAGGAAAAGAAAAAAAAGGACATGCGTAAAGCTCAGTATAAGGAATTATTAGCCACATGCAAATTCAAATTCAAAAAGGTTTCAGCTCACACCAGTCAGGACCATCAGCAAAAAGTCTACAAACTATAAATGCTGAAGGGGTTTTAGAGACCTGTGTACCTTCTAGCTGCTGCTGGGATTTAAAGTGGTAACAGCACTAACGCAAACTGAATGGAGCTGCTTGAAAAGGTAAAAATTGAGCTACCATATGATGCGGCAGGGCAACTTTTGGGCCTATAAACTAAGACCACCAGAATCAGAAAGACAGAGGCAGGCAAATGTGCACTGCAGCAATACTGAAATAGCCAAGACATGGAAGCAAAAAAAGGTCCATAAACAGATGAATGGGCAAAGAAGAAGTGGTATATGGACAGAATGGAATGGTAGCCTTGGGAAAAAATGAAGAATGCCGTTTTCAGGACTACAGTAGAGCCTATAAATATTCATATAACTTTAAGTAAGTAAAAAGGGTATGACAAATATCGTATGATATCATTTATACATGTTATCCTAAGATTGCTACCAATGAACATATTTCCACAGAAAAAGACACTCACAGACTTATCAAATAAACTAAAGGTTAGCCAAAATGAAAGGTGGGAAGATGGGTAAATTAGGACTATGGGGTTAACATACATATACTAATGTATGTTAAATGTATATAAACATATAACATATAAACTATATGAATTATATAATCACCTATACCTTCAAAATATACATTCTGTAAACAAACACATGGTAACAGCATGTGAAGACGAACTGACATATGTATGAATCATTGAGCAGATTCTGTACAGCCAGACAATGAAAACACTCTAATCAAATTTCCTCCGATAAGAAATAGAAATTAAATTTAAAAAAGAAACCTAAGTAAGGAGACATAAACTTCTGGGGGCTTGTCCCAGCACATTCCACTCTAATTTACAACCTCAGAACACTACCTCCAGGAAAAGTCTGTTGCCCTATTAACAAGAGATGAGAACGTAATAATGCTGCTGCCTTGTGGCTGTTTCCCACAACAGCAGCTTTAAACCCAGTGCTAATGGCTGCTTATATAGTCACAAGGACTGCAGGGCTGTAAATGACACACGCCCTCAAAAATGCCCTGGGGTAGGGAATAGGCAAGAAAATTCAACACATGAGAATTTTTTCAAGAAGTCAATAAGAGGAGGGAAGTTGTACTCACTCTTTAAAAAAAAAGGAAAAGAAAAAAAGGACATGCCTAAAGCTCAGTATAAGGAATTATTAGCCACATGCAAATTCAAAGTCAAAAAGGGTGCAGCTCACACCGGTCATGACCATCAGCAAAAAGTCTACAAACTATAAATGCTGAAGGGGTTTTAGAGAACTGTGGACCCTCTAGCTGCTGGTGGGATTTAAAGTGGTAACAGCACTAACGCAAACTGAATGGAGCTGCTTGAAAAGGTAAAAGTTGAGCTATCATATGATGCGGCAGGGCACCTTTTGGGCCTATAAACTAAGACCACCAGAATCAGAAAGACAGAAGCAGGCAAATGTGCACTGCAGCAATACTGAAATAGCCAAGACATGGAAGCAAAAAAAGGTCCATAAACAGATGAATGGACAAAGATGAAGTGGTATATGGACAGAATGGAATGGTAGCCTTGGGAAAAAATGAACAATGCCGTTTTCAGGACTACAGTTGAGCCTGTCAATATTCATATAACTTTAAGTAAGTCAAAAGGGTATGACAAATATCCTATGATATCATTTATACATGTTATCCTAAGATTGCTACCAATGACATATTTCCACAGAAAAAGACACTCACAGACTTATGAAATAAACTAATGGTTAGCCAAAATGAAAGGTGGGAGGATGGGTAAATTAGGACTATGGGGTTCACATACATATACTAATGTATGTTAAATGTATATAAACATATAACAGATAAACTTTATGAATTATATAATCACGAATACCTTTAAAATATACATTCTGTGATCACATACATGGTAACAGGATCCGAAGATGAACAGACATATGTAGGAATCATTAAGCAGATTCTGTACAGCCAGACAATCAAAACACTCCAATCAAATTTACCCCGATAAGAAATAGAAATTATATTTAAAAAACAAACATAAGTAAGGAGACATAAACTTCTGCGGCTTGTCCCAGCACATTCCACTCTAATTTACAACCTCGGAACCCTACCTCCAGGAAGACTCTGTTGCCAAAGTCACAAGAGTTGAGAACGTAATAATGCTGCCGCCTTGTGGCTGTTTCCCACAAGAGCAGCTTTAAACCCAGTGCCAATGGTTGCTTATATAGTCACAAGGACTGCACGCTGTAAATGCCACAGGCCCTCAACAATGCCCTGGGGTAGGGAATAGGCAAGAAAATTCAACACATGAGAAGTTTTTCAAGAAATCAATCAGAGGAGGGAAGTTGTACTCACTCTTTAAAAAAAAAGGAAAAGAAAAAAAAGGACATGCGTAAAGCTCAGTATAAGGAATTATTAGCCACATGCAAATTCAAATTCAAAAAGGTTTCAGCTCACACCAGTCAGGACCATCAGCAAAAAGTCTACAAACTATAAATGCTGAAGGGGTTTTAGAGACCTGTGTACCTTCTAGCTGCTGCTGGGATTTAAAGTGGTAACAGCACTAACGCAAACTGAATGGAGCTGCTTGAAAAGGTAAAAATTGAGCTACCATATGATGCGGCAGGGCAACTTTTGGGCCTATAAACTAAGACCACCAGAATCAGAAAGACAGAGGCAGGCAAATGTGCACTGCAGCAATACTGAAATAGCCAAGACATGGAAGCAAAAAAAGGTCCATAAACAGATGAATGGGCAAAGAAGAAGTGGTATATGGACAGAATGGAATGGTAGCCTTGGGAAAAAATGAAGAATGCCGTTTTCAGGACTACAGTAGAGCCTATAAATATTCATATAACTTTAAGTAAGTAAAAAGGGTATGACAAATATCGTATGATATCATTTATACATGTTATCCTAAGATTGCTACCAATGAACATATTTCCACAGAAAAAGACACTCACAGACTTATCAAATAAACTAAAGGTTAGCCAAAATGAAAGGTGGGAAGATGGGTAAATTAGGACTATGGGGTTAACATACATATACTAATGTATGTTAAATGTATATAAACATATAACATATAAACTATATGAATTATATAATCACCTATACCTTCAAAATATACATTCTGTAAACAAACACATGGTAACAGCATGTGAAGACGAACTGACATATGTATGAATCATTGAGCAGATTCTGTACAGCCAGACAATGAAAACACTCTAATCAAATTTCCTCCGATAAGAAATAGAAATTAAATTTAAAAAAGAAACCTAAGTAAGGAGACATAAACTTCTGGGGGCTTGTCCCAGCACATTCCACTCTAATTTACAACCTCAGAACACTACCTCCAGGAAAAGTCTGTTGCCCTATTAACAAGAGATGAGAACGTAATAATGCTGCTGCCTTGTGGCTGTTTCCCACAAGAGCAGCTTTAAACCCAGTGCTAATGGTTGCTTATATAGTCACAAGGACTGCAGGGCTGTAAATGACACACGCCCTCAAAAATGCCCTGGGGTAGGGAATAGGCAAGAAAATTCAACACATGAGAATTTTTTCAAGAAGTCAATAAGAGGAGGGAAGTTGTACTCACTCTTTAAAAAAAAAGGAAAGGAAAAAAAGGACATGCCTAAAGCTCAGTATAAGGAATTATTAGCCACATGCAAATTCAAAGTCAAAAAGGGTGCAGCTCACACCGGTCATGACCATCAGCAAAAAGTCTACAAACGATAAATGCTGAAGGGGTTTTAGAGAACTGTGTACTTTCTAGCTGCTGGTGGGATGTAAAGTGGTAAAAGCACTAACGCAAACTGAATCGAGCTGCTTGAAGAGGTAAAAATTGAGCTACCATATGATGCGGCAGGGCACCTTTGGGCCTATAACCTAAGACCACCAGAATCGGAAAGACAGATGCAGGCAAATGTGCACTGAAACAATATTGAAATACCCAAGACATGGAAGGAAAAAAAATGTCCATAAACAGATGAATGGACAAAGACGAAGTGGTAAATGTACCATATGGAATAGTACCTTCGCGAAAAAAATGAACAATGCCGTTTTTACGACTACAGTGGAGCCTAGAAATAATCATATAAGGTTAAGTAAGTCAAAAGGGTATGACAAATATCCTATGATATCATTTATACATGTTATCCTAAGATTGCTACCAATGAACATATTTCCACAGAAAAAGACACTCACAGACTTATCAAATAAACTAATGGTTAGCCAAAATGAAAGGTGGGAGGATGGGTAAATTAGGACTATGGGGTTCACATACATATACTAATGTTATGTTAAATGTATATAAACATATAACAGATAAACTATATTAATTATATAATCACCAATACCTTTAAAATATACATTCTGTAATCACATACATGGTAACAGGATCCGAAGATGAACAGACATATGTAGGAGTCTTTTAGCAGATTCTGTACAGCCAGACAATCAAAACACTCGAATCAAATTTACTCCGATAAGAAATAGAAATTAAATTTAATAAACAAACATAAGTAAGGAGACATAAACTTCTGGGGGCTTGTCCCAGCACATTCCACTCTAATTTACAACCTTGGAACACTACCTCCAGGAAGACTCTATTGCTGTAGTAACAAGAGTTGAGAACGTAATAATGCTGCCGCCTTGTGGCTGTTTCCCACAACAGCAGTTTTAAACCCAGTGCTAATGGTTGCTTAATAGTCACAACGACTGCAGGGGTCTAAATGACACATGCCCTCAAAAATTGCCCTGGGGTAGGGAATAGGCAAGAAAATTCAACACATGAGAAATTTTTCAAGAAGTCAATATGAAGAGGGAAGTTGTATTCACTCTTTAACAAAAAAAGGAAAAGAAGAAAAAGGATATGCCTAAAGCTCAGTATAAGGAATTATTAGCCACATGCGTATCCAACCTCCAAAAAGGTTTCACCTCACACCAGTCAAATGGCCATCAGCAAAAATCTACAAACTATAAATGCTGAAGGGGTTTTAGAGAACTGTGTAACTCCTAGATGCTGGTGGGATATAAAGTGGTAACAGCACTAACAGAAACTAAATGGAGCTGCTTCACAAGGTAAAAATTGAGCTACCCTATGATGTGAAAGGGTACCTTTTGAGCCTATAAACTAAGACCACCAGAATGAGAAAGACAGAGGCAGGCAAATGTGCACTGCAGCAATACTAAAATAGCCAAGACATGGAAGCAAAAAAAGGTCTATCAACAGATGAATGGAAAAAGAAGAAGTGGTATATGGACAGAATGGAATAGTAGCCTCGGGAAAAATATGAACAATGCCGTTTTCAGGACTACAGTTGGGCCTAGAAATAATCATATAACGTTAAGTAAGTCAAAAGGGTATGAGAAATATCCTATGATATCATTTATACATGTTATCCTAAGATTGCTACCAATGAACATATTTCCACAGAAAAAGACACTCACAGACTTATCAAATAAACTAATGGTTAGCCAAAATGAAAGGTGGGAGGATGGGTAAATTAGGACTATGGGGTTCACATACATATACTAATGTATGTTAAATGTATATAAACATATAACAGATAAACTTTATGAATTATATAATCACGAATACCTTTAAAATATACATTCTGTGATCACATACATGGTAACAGGATCCGAAGATGAACAGACATATGTAGGAATCTTTGAGTAGATTCTGTACAGCCAGACAATCAAAACACTCCAATCAAATTTGCTCCGATAAGAAATAGAAATTAAATTTAAAAAACAAACATAAATAAGGAGACATAAACTTCTGGGGGCATGTTCAAGCACATTCCACTCTAATTTACAACCTCGGAACCCTACCTCCAGGAAGACTCTGTTGCCAAAGTCACAAGAGTTAAGAATGTAATAATGCTGCCGCCTTGTGGCTGTTTCCCACAAGAGCAACTTTAAACCCAGTGCCAATGGTTGCTTATATAGTCACAAGGACTGCAGGGCTGTAAATGACACAGGCCCTCAAAACATCCCCTGGTGTAGGGAATAGGCAAGAAAATTCAAGACATGAGAAATTTTTCAAGAAATCAATAAGAGGAGGGAAGTTGTACTCACTCTTTAAAAAAAAGGAAAAGAAAAAAAAAGGACATGCGTAAAGCTCAGTAAAAGGAATTATTAGCCACATGCAAATTCAAATTCAAAAAGGTTTCAGCTCACACCAGTCAGGACCATCAGCAAAAAGTCTACAAACTATAAATGCTGAAGGGGTTTTAGAGAACTGTGTACCTTCTAGCTGCTGGTGGGATTTAAAGTGGTAACAGCACTAACGCAAACTGAATGGAGCTGCTTGAAAAGGTAAAAGTTGAGCTATCATATGATGCGGCAGGGCACCTTTTGGGCCTATAAACTAAGACCACCAGAATCAGAAAGACAGAGGCAGGCAAATGTGCACTGCAGCAATACTGAAATAGCCAAGACATGGAAGCAAAAAAAGGTCCATAAACAGATGAATGGACAAAGAAGAAGTGGTATATGGACAGAATGGAATGGTAGCCTTGGGAAAAAATGAACAATGCCGTTTTCAGGATTACAGTTGAGCCTGTCAATATTCATATAACTTTAAGTAAGTCAAAAGGGTATGACAAATATCCTATGATATCATTTATACATGTTATCCTAAGATTGCTACCAATGACATATGTCCACAGAAAAAGACACTCACAGACTTATGAAATAAACTAATGGTTAGCCAAAATGAAAGGTGGGAGGATGGGTAAATTAGGACTATGGGGTTAACATACATATACTAATGTATGTTAAATGTATATAAACATATAACAGATAAACTTTATGAATTATATAATCACGAATACCTTTAAAATATACATTCTGTGATCACATACATGGTAACAGGATCCGAAGATGAACAGACATATGTAGGAATCATTAAGCAGATTCTGTACAGCCAGACAATCAAAACACTCCAATCAAATTTACCCCAATAAGAAATAGAAATTATATTTAAAAAACAAACATAAGTAAGGAGACATAAACTTCTGTGGCTTGTCCCAGCACATTCCACTCTAATTTACAACCTCGGAACCCTACCTCCAGGAAGACTCTGTTGCCAAAGTCACAAGAGTTGGGAACGTAATAATGCTGCCGCCTTTTGGCTGTTTCCCACAAGAGCAACTTTAAACCCAGTGCCAATGGTTGCTTATATAGTCACAAGGACTGCAGGGCTGTAAATGACACAGGCCCTCAAAACATCCCCTGGCGTAGGGAATAGGCAAGAAAATTCAAGACATGAGAAATTTTTCAAGAAATCAATAAGAGGAGGGAAGTTGTACTCACTCTTTAAAAAAAAGGAAAAGAAAAAAAAGGACATGCGTAAAGCTCAGTAAAAGGAATTATTAGCCACATGCAAATTCAAATTCAAAAAGGTTTCAGCTCACACCAGTCAGGACCATCAGCAAAAAGTCTACAAACTATAAATGCTGAAGGGGTTTTAGAGAACTGTGTACCTTCTAGCTGCTGGTGGGATTTAAAGTGGTAACAGCACTAACGCAAACTGAATGGAGCTGCTTGAAAAGGTAAAAATTGAGCTATCATAAGATGCGGCAGGGCACCTTTTGGGCCTATGAACTAAGACCACCAGAATCAGAAAGACAGAGGCAGGCAAATGTGCACTGCAGCAATACTGAAATAGCCAAGACATGGAAGCAAAAAAAGGTCCATAAACAGATGAATGGACAAAGAAGAAGTGGTATATGGACAGAATGGAATGGTAGCCTTGGGAAAAAATGAACAATGCCGTTTTCAGGACTACAGTTGAGCTTGTAAATAGTCATATATCTTTAAGTAAGTAAAAAGGGTATGACAAATATCCTATGATATCATTTATACATGTTATCCTAAGATTGCTACCAATGAACATATTTCCACAGAAAAAGACACTCACAGACTTATCAAATAAACTAATGGTTAGCCAAAATGAAAGGTGGGAGGATGGGTAAATTAGGACTATGGGGTTAACATACATATACTAATGTATGTTAAATGTATATAAACATATAACAGATAAACTTTATGAATTATATAATCACGAATACCTTTAAAATATACATTCTGTGATCACATACATGGTAACAGGATCCGAAGATGAACAGACATATGTAGGAATCATTAAGCAGATTCTGTACAGCCAGACAATCAAAACACTCCAATCAAATTTACCCCGATAAGAAATAGAAATTATATTTAAAAAACAAACATAAGTAAGGAGACATAAACTTCTGCGGCTTGTCCCAGCACATTCCACTCTAATTTACAACCTCGGAACCCTACCTCCAGGAAGACTCTGTTGCCAAAGTCACAAGAGTTGAGAACGTAATAATGCTGCCGCCTTGTGGCTGTTTCCCACAAGAGCAGCTTTAAACCCAGTGCCAATGGTTGCTTATATAGTCACAAGGACTGCACGCTGTAAATGCCACAGGCCCTCAACAATGCCCTGGGGTAGGGAATAGGCAAGAAAATTCAACACATGAGAAGTTTTTCAAGAAATCAATCAGAGGAGGGAAGTTGTACTCACTCTTTAAAAAAAAAGGAAAAGAAAAAAAAGGACATGCGTAAAGCTCAGTATAAGGAATTATTAGCCACATGCAAATTCAAATTCAAAAAGGTTTCAGCTCACACCAGTCAGGACCATCAGCAAAAAGTCTACAAACTATAAATGCTGAAGGGGTTTTAGAGACCTGTGTACCTTCTAGCTGCTGCTGGGATTTAAAGTGGTAACAGCACTAACGCAAACTGAATGGAGCTGCTTGAAAAGGTAAAAATTGAGCTACCATATGATGCGGCAGGGCAACTTTTGGGCCTATAAACTAAGACCACCAGAATCAGAAAGACAGAGGCAGGCAAATGTGCACTGCAGCAATACTGAAATAGCCAAGACATGGAAGCAAAAAAAGGTCCATAAACAGATGAATGGGCAAAGAAGAAGTGGTATATGGACAGAATGGAATGGTAGCCTTGGGAAAAAATGAAGAATGCCGTTTTCAGGACTACAGTAGAGCCTATAAATATTCATATAACTTTAAGTAAGTAAAAAGGGTATGACAAATATCGTATGATATCATTTATACATGTTATCCTAAGATTGCTACCAATGAACATATTTCCACAGAAAAAGACACTCACAGACTTATCAAATAAACTAAAGGTTAGCCAAAATGAAAGGTGGGAAGATGGGTAAATTAGGACTATGGGGTTAACATACATATACTAATGTATGTTAAATGTATATAAACATATAACATATAAACTATATGAATTATATAATCACCTATACCTTCAAAATATACATTCTGTAAACAAACACATGGTAACAGCATGTGAAGACGAACTGACATATGTATGAATCATTGAGCAGATTCTGTACAGCCAGACAATGAAAACACTCTAATCAAATTTCCTCCGATAAGAAATAGAAATTAAATTTAAAAAAGAAACCTAAGTAAGGAGACATAAACTTCTGGGGGCTTGTCCCAGCACATTCCACTCTAATTTACAACCTCAGAACACTACCTCCAGGAAAAGTCTGTTGCCCTATTAACAAGAGATGAGAACGTAATAATGCTGCTGCCTTGTGGCTGTTTCCCACAAGAGCAGCTTTAAACCCAGTGCTAATGGTTGCTTATATAGTCACAAGGACTGCAGGTCTGTAAATGACACACGCCCTCAAAAATGCCCTGGGGTAGGGAATAGGCAAGAAAATAGAACACATGAGAATTTTTTCAAGAAGTCAATAAGAGGAGGGAAGTTGTACTCACTCTTTAAAAAAAAAGGAAAGGAAAAAAAGGACATGCCTAAAGCTCAGTATAAGGAATTATTAGCCACATGCAAATTCAAAGTCAAAAAGGGTGCAGCTCACACCGGTCATGACCATCAGCAAAAAGTCTACAAACGATAAGTGCTGAAGGGGTTTTAGAGAACTGTGTACTTTCTAGCTGCTGGTGGGATGTAAAGTGGTAAAAGCACTAACGCAAACTGAATCGAGCTGCTTGAAGAGGTAAAAATTGAGCTACCATATGATGCGGCAGGGCACCTTTGGGCCTATAACCTAAGACCACCAGAATCGGAAAGACAGATGCAGGCAAATGTGCACTGAAACAATATTGAAATACCCAAGACATGGAAGGAAAAAAAATGTCCATAAACAGATGAATGGACAAAGACGAAGTGGTAAATGTACCATATGGAATAGTACCTTCGTGAAAAAAATGAAAAATGCCGTTTTTACGACTACAGTGGAGCCTAGAAATAATCATATAAGGTTAAGTAAGTCAAAAGGGTATGACAAATATCCTATGATATCATTTATACATGTTATCCTAAGATTGCTACCAATGAACATATTTCCACAGAAAAAGACACTCACAGACTTATCAAATAAACTAATGGTTAGCCAAAATGAAAGGTGGGAGGATGGGTAAATTAGGACTATGGGGTTCACATACATATACTAATGTTATGTTAAATGTATATAAACATATAACAGATAAACTATATTAATTATATAATCACCAATACCTTTAAAATATACATTCTGTGATCACATACATGGTAACAGGATCCGAAGATGAACAGACATATGTAGGAATCATTAAGCAGATTCTGTACAGCCAGACAATCAAAACACTCCAATCAAATTTACCCCAATAAGAAATAGAAATTATATTTAAAAAACAAACATAAGTAAGGAGACAATAACTTCTGTGGCTTGTCCCAGCACATTCCACTCTAATTTACAACCTCGGAACCCTACCTCCAGGAAGACTCTGTTGCCAAAGTTACAAGAGTTGGGAACGTAATAATGCTGCCGCCTTGTGGCTGTTTCCCACAAGAGCAACTTTAAACCCAGTGCCAATGGTTGCTTATATAGTCACAAGGACTGCAGGGCTGTAAATGACACAGGCCCTCAAAACATCCCCTGGCGTAGGGAATAGGCAAGAAAATTCAACACATGAGAAGTTTTTCAAGAAATCAATCAGAGGAGGGAAGTTGTACTCACTCTTTAAAAAAAAGGAAAAGAAAAAAAAGGACATGCGTAAAGCTCAGTAAAAGGAATTATTAGCCACATGCAAATTCAAATTCAAAAAGGTTTCAGCTCACACCAGTCAGGACCATCAGCAAAAAGTCTACAAACTGAAATGCTGAAGGGGTTTTAGAGAACTGTGTACCTTCTAGCTGCTGGTGGGATTTAAAGTGGTAACAGCACTAACGCAAACTGAATGGAGCTGCTTGAAAAGGTAAAAGTTGAGCTATCATATGATGCGGCAGGGCACCTTTTGGGCCTATAAACTAAGACCACCAGAATCAGAAAGACAGAGGCAGGCAAATGTGCACTGCAGCAATACTGATATAGCCAAGACATGGAAGCAAAAAAGGGTCCATAAACAGATGACTGGACAAAGAAGAAGTGGTATATGGACAGAATGGAATGGTAGCCTTGGGAAAAAATGAACAATGCCGTTTTCAGGACTACAGTTGAGCCTGTAAATAGTCATATAACTTTAAGTAAGTAAAAAGAGTATGACAAATATCCTATGATATCATTTATACATGTTATCCTAAGATTGCTACCAATGAACATTTTTCCACAGAAAAAGACACTCACAGA
The DNA here is from genome assembly GCF_028023285.1 of Balaenoptera ricei. Classification (NCBI taxonomy): domain Eukaryota; kingdom Metazoa; phylum Chordata; class Mammalia; order Artiodactyla; family Balaenopteridae; genus Balaenoptera; species Balaenoptera ricei. Next base: position 119,071 of record NW_026777729.1, read on the forward strand.
CTTATCAAATAAACTAATGGTTAGCCAAAATGAAAGGTGGGAGGATGGGTAAATTAGGACTATGGGGTTAACATACATATACTAATGTATGTTAAATGTATATAAACATATAACAGATAAACTATATGTATTATATAATCACGAATACCTTTAAAATATACATTCTGTGATCACATACATGGTAACAGGATCCGAAGATGAACAGACATATGTAGGAGTCTTTTAGCAGATTCTGTACAGCCAGACAATCAAAACACTCGAATCAAATTTACTCCGATAAGAAATAGAAATTAAATTTAATAAACAAACATAAGTAAGGAGACATAAACTTCTGGGGGCTTGTCCCAGCACATTCCACTCTAATTTACAACCTCGGAACCCTACCTCCAGGAAGACTCTGTTGCCAAAGTCACAAGAGTTGAGAACGTAATAATGCTGCCGCCTTGTGGCTGTTTCCCACAAGAGCAGCTTTAAACCCAGTGCCAATGGTTGCTTATATAGTCACAAGGACTGCACGCTGTAAATGCCACAGGCCCTCAACAATGCCCTGGGGTAGGGAATAGGCAAGAAAATTCAACACATGAGAAGTTTTTCAAGAAATCAATCAGAGGAGGGAAGTTGTACTCACTCTTTAAAAAAAATGGAAAAGAAAAAAAAGGACATGCGTAAAGCTCAGTATAAGGAATTATTAGCCACATGCAAATTCAAATTCAAAAAGGTTTCAGCTCACACCAGTCAGGACCATCAGCAAAAAGTCTACAAACTATAAATGCTGAAGGGGTTTTAGAGACCTGTGTACCTTCTAGCTGCTGCTGGGATTTAAAGTGGTAACAGCACTAACGCAAACTGAATGGAGCTGCTTGAAAAGGTAAAAATTGAGCTACCATATGATGCGGCAGGGCAACTTTTGGGCCTATAAACTAAGACCACCAGAATCAGAAAGACAGAGGCAGGCAAATGTGCACTGCAGCAATACTGAAATAGCCAAGACATGGAAGCAAAAAAAGGTCCATAAACAGATGAATGGGCAAAGAAGAAGTGGTATATGGACAGAATGGAATGGTAGCCTTGGGAAAAAATGAAGAATGCCGTTTTCAGGACTACAGTAGAGCCTATAAATATTCATATAACTTTAAGTAAGTAAAAAGGGTATGACAAATATCGTATGATATCATTTATACATGTTATCCTAAGATTGCTACCAATGAACATATTTCCACAGAAAAAGACACTCACAGACTTATCAA